>NW_007578450.1:129162-339368 GCF_000690725.1 Stegastes partitus
AGTCCTGCTTATTGCTCTGAAACGTCGCCAACACACCCAAATACATTAAAGTGATCTATAACCCAGTGGAGTAAAATATGTGTCGGTTCACAAATTAGCCCACCCCTCTCCCAAAGCCTCGTACAAGAGAATCTTTTTATTACACTCGCACAAAGTCGGTTGAAACATGATGCTGGTGCTTTATTTAAAGGGATGTGAAGTAGGTATGGTTGCAGTACATATGAGCGTAAGCCAGAGACAACTCAGTGGATCAGATTATTTCCTATCTGGACATCCAGCGATATCAACTTCACAGCTTTGTTTCCTCTCCTTGGATTTATTTAATGTATATATATATTTATATATTTAAAAAAAACAAAAACAAAACTGAAAATTACACGCAGACTACCATCATGGAGAAGAATTTAAAAAGCACTAAAAGGTGTTTCAAAGTGTTAGTGTTAGAATCGTCAGGGTTTTTTTTTTTTCCTTTAATCTAAATGCCAGTGAGTCTGCAGGTAATAGAAGAAACGCTCAGAGAATATATCTTAAAGATGCATGTGATCCAGGAGGCCAACACAGCCACAGCATGCCTTAAATATACTTAATATCAGTGCAGTATTAAACTAAGAACAGTTTACCTGATATCCCATCTGGGTTCTCCCACGCACAAACGTACACAGAACGATCCTCGATATAGTACACGTATTCACTCACACCGAGCACAGAGTTCATACTATCACGACAAACATGGAGACAGCCGAGAGGTAACATGAGCTAACCTGAAAACACAGGAGACTGCGTCCTGCACAGGGGGAAAAGGCGTTGGATATCGAACTGTTAACAACGTGTTTTTATGCTAAACCTTGTCCCAGCTGGTTAAAAACATTCTTAAGTACTGGAAATGTATTGCTACACAGTGTTACTCCTTTGAGTTTATATATATATATATTTATATATATATATATATATATCGTACATAATATATAAATGAATATTAATTAAGCTCAGTCTGAGGATATAGCTATATTTGTGATTCCTTTTGTCGTGAGTTACAGATGACACGTGAACTATTTACAGATGACGGTGCCAGTGCAGTAAGAATTCAGTTATCAGTCCTTGGAGACGACGACATAGAATAGATATCAAAATAGTGGCGATGGAGAGTCCGGGCTTTGTCGTCTGACAGCTTTCACAGTCGAGAACAGCAGCACAGAGCGGCGGCGGCGGGTTTAACTGCTCAGATGGTGAACAGCGGGTACAATGAAAGCTATCACTCATTTCACAAAGAACGACTGCCGATCTATACGTGAGATGGCGCTCCGTAACATCTGCTTGCATTGATTTGCTTTGGATCCATCAGCGAAATGAACAGCAGCTGATCAATGAGACCAGCCCACCTCCTCCTTTTTTTTCTTCTTCTTCTTCTTCTTCTCTTTTTAACGGCTAATATACACACAGAATAAAACAATACAGAATTCCTCATCTCTGCTTCCGCCCTACCGACGCCTGTCATTTCCCGTTCGTGTCGGCGGTGTTTGCAGGTCAGAGGTCCGGGAAGCGGCTGGGATCTTCTTTGTATTCGGCGGGGATGAAGAAAATAGACTCTTCGAAATCGTCGTAGCGGAATTCCTGAAAGGTGACAGTCGCCGTGATGGTGGGGAAGACGGGGATGTCTGCGAGGCAGGAAACAAGAGAAGACGTGTTAGTTTGTGATCGCGCTCTTGAAGCTCGGCGGCTCACAGGAACGCAGCGGCAGGTCGACGTACCGAGTTTGACTGGAAACCCGGGCGGAAGTTTCATCTGAACAAACTCTCGGAGTTTGTTGAAGTGCTTGAACGGGGCGATGACTTCCAACACGTTTAGTAACCTGGAGGCAGAGGGAGGTAAGACAGCGGTTTGCTTTCAGTCGTTTCTTTGCCAACTTTTCCTGTCAGGTGCAGACAAAAGTGTAGAAAACCTCAAACAGAACGAAAAAAGGAGTTTTGAAAGAAGATTCACTGAAATTTGAGCTCTTGAATGAATAAGGGGTCCAACGACAGACGATCCTCTCTCCTTGTGCTCTTGAACAGAACTATAAACATATGAAAGAAGCGTGGAATAGACTGTGGTTTCCAACCTTTACAGTTTCTGATCTTTAAAAGGCCCTACAGAGCTTTTTTTCTAAGCATCAGCATCTTTTTATTCAATTGTCTCTGATGAGGAGCGAGCGTTTGCGGCCTCCTCGACTATCGGTTCACTTTTCAGACCACTTCACCGGTTTTGTGCGGCCACTCAGAGCTTCGGGTTGAAATTTTTTAACTTTTTCTAAAAGGTGCTCAGGAAACCAATTACAGAGGTGGGACTCATCATCATCGTCCCGGTAACCATCAAAACCATCATCAAGTCTATTATTAAATGGTAGTCAGAACGGTGATATGTGGTCACGATACAGAAACAAAAACCCACACAGAGAATAGGAACCGGCCGTAGCACCTCTGTATGCTAAACAAGCAACGAACGAGGTTTTGCAGGTTGTGATCGCTCCACTTATACAGTCAAATGTATTCATCTCCAATTACAATTTAGTGAAATAAGACATTGCTTTTGAATTGTGGCTGAAAATAATAATTTAAAAACAAAAAGCTATCTTGGACTAATTAGAGCACTTTGCTGATGAGCAGTGAAATCCAAACACCTGTCAACAGGTGCAGAAGTCTGACTGAGAGTTACAGGAAACACCTGATGGCAGTGATTGGCTCAAAGGGTTGTTCAACTAAATATTAGTTTACGGGTCCCATCATGCTTGTTTGCTCGTTTTTTTTTTAATATTTCTGTTGAACCACAATTCAAAAGCAACGTCATGATTTTCATAAAATTTTTATTCATTATTACTTTTGTCAATTTCGACTTATTTCTACTGCCAACTTTCCTCTTCATGTCGTTCCTTCCTGAGCTGCACTGGGGGGACAGTAATAAAGGGAATCTACGTTTGAATGTCTTTGATTGTGGATTTTGTCGCCCGTCACTTAAACTGAACGCCGGTAAACACAGGACGATATTTATGGATCCTCTCTAATTGCTATTCAGTGAACTTGCATTCATTAATAAAACAAGTTTCCCACGCTGGATTCAAAGCGCCTCACGTAGAATAACGCACGCGTCTAATCCGCCGTAACGGTTTTTGATTCGATCTCGTCTCTCAGAAGGATTGTTTTGGTTACACTGGAAGCAGATACGCCTCCGGGTTGGGAACCACGGGAATAAATGAATTATTGATATCCTGATGTATCGGCTTCACCAGAGGTTTTCAGTCCTGATCTTCGGGGTCCAGACAAACAGCGGTTTCCCGTTACGCTGTGAGTACGTTTACAGTAACTCTACGTCTCACGTGTAAAAAAAATAAAATAAATGGCTGGAATGAAAACCAAGGAGGGCTGGAGAGTGAAACCCACCGAGACATGAGGTAATGCAATCTGCTACTGAACAGTCGTTTCTGGTCTCGTTTTGGTGATCGCGGCTTTAAACTGAACATTATAAAAGCAGCATATTTGTAACATTACAAAGCACAAAACGTGAAGGGGAGAAATTACATTAAAAAACCATTAACTACGTACAGGGTGGGGTTTTATTGCTGGCTCCATTAAGGCTCATTCAGCAGAGGAGATAAAGCAATTTACTTGCTTTACTACGTCCCAGTAATATTTTACAGCACCGCCTGTAATCCGTTATAGACACAAACCAAAGCATGAATCAACTGCTCGGTGTAACGCGCGTTTATCTTTTAAAATTGCCTTTTTCTCAGAGTTTTTATATTTGGCCTCTTTCATACATGATCATGATTCAAGAAAGCAATTCATTTGGTTTTCTGTGTGTTACAACCAGAAAAATGTAGAGAAACATTCGTCAAATCCAACATTCGCTGCTCGCTCTGCTGTGATGGTTTAGTTTCTAATTTGTAAAAAAAAATATGTCTGGGATCTGGATGTTCTTATTTCAGGCTTTAGGAAACACTAAAGGGCATTTGTTATTTATTTTACTATTATCTGGCATAAAAAGTAAAAAGAAATTCAATTAATAATCTTTCCAAAGACACAATAAGCAGTAGGTGACGCTCGGCTTCAAGAAAAGCTCGACGTTTCCCTTCATTATGAAAACACCAGAGTTAGTCGTCTCTACGGATAAAAGTAACTGAATTCTTAATGCGCCCATAAGTTACTAGAATATTGGCAGCGTCTCCCCTCGGGACACTGCTTAGAAGTCATTAAAGCTTAAAGCAGAGTTGTGATTTACAGTTTTTCCATCCGTATTGAGGTGACTCCGTTTTCAGCAGCAGGCACAAAGAAAAGCTTTTGCTCCGGTCCCGACGTAGAGTCAGACAAACAGAATGTAAAATGTTCTGTGGAGAACAAACGTGGTCGCGAGCATTAAAACACAAGTAATTGGATCCTTTATTATCTATGTTCATGTGAAAAAGAATATCACTGGATTATTCTTTTTTAAAACTCTAAAATACACACGAAAAGGGTTGGAGGCGCCTACAGTGTGTGAATGAGAAATAAGCAGGACTTATCCTCCAAACAGCGCTACAGCCAAGCCGAGGCAAAAAAACAAAAGCAAAAATGTCGTCACACGATGGAGCCGTTTGTTTTTGCCATTTTCTGATCAGTGGCTCCCCCACGCAACCAGGGAAGCCCCTCCGTCTACCTGGCCCAATTATCTGATCTGAATTATTTCATCTCCACATCACCCTTTTCTAAAATCTCATGAGCACCCACGTGTATTCACCCAGGATCAATCTGCACAGAAAGCTTTGTAAATAGATCTGAGGATGAAGGGATGTACTTACGACTCGATGCCTAGAGGGAAATCCTGGCTCATGGCTACAGTAGCTTTGAAGTTCTTCTTGCTTTCCTTACACACCAGCTCTCTGCCGAGATGAGGTGGCCTGAGGGCGGGAAGAGACAAAGACAAACACATGAAGACGTGTTTCACTCTCACAAGTCGTACACATCTTCTTGTCGCTGCCCTGAATAAATTGCTAATTATGTCGAGGACTGATGAAATCGTAGAAAATACGAGACGCTCACTTTCCGTGCTCCGCAGTTATGTACTCTTCCCAAGAAATCGTGTTGGGGGCTGGAGCGGTGAGGGACTGCCTCCTCACCGGCTGGGGACAGGAAGATATCTGTCAGCGATCCGGTGGTCAAGTGTCACTGCTATTTACTGCCCACAAACAAAGCTAGGGCGGTGAATTCTTTCCTCCTCACCTCAAAGTTCTGCTCACTGATGCTGCCTCCTTTACTCAAGCTCTCCATGATGGCTTTGTTCCTCAAGATGTCTTCTTCGCTCAGGTGCTCTCGCCGTTTCCTCGACTCCAGCACCAGACCGTTCACTGCATAGAAGTCGGCCAGAAAGTTCCCGACCCTCTCCTGCGCACGGAACAAGCAGATGTTGGTATTTCGAAATGAGTTACAGCCATTTTCTCCAGACATGCTGCAGACCTCTGAATGTGCCAAGAGGCAGCCTGAGGGTGGGACTGTACCGCCTTTACTGGGGGCTAAACATTTTCTAATTCTTCAAGCATCCCTATTCATTCCCACAAAGCGTCTGCAATACTTGGGATGTGCTGCACGGCTGCGTGGAGACAAAACAGGGCTTAAGAGGCTTTAGGAGATAAACAAAATTTGATTTGTTTCCCCGTCTCTAATTATTGATTGGGCTTTTTAAAAAGAAATCTTCAGCCTGTGAGTTAAGAAAACTCTTTTCTGCAGCTGTTCTCAAGCTGTGAGGCATGTGGAAGACCACGGGGAAACTATGAAGCAACATTTAGTTCAATCAGTATGATTTATGGAGGGAAAATAAACCAACAACAGTTTTCTGACCAGAGCTTTCAGTAAAATTCTCTCTGGCGCCTTTGTTTTTATTTGGCTTCTAACGGGACAGAAAAGTTTAAAAACCACTGCTTACGTAGAAGCAGCTCCGCTCTACTGTCATACACAGCGCTGGAAAATGAGCTTCTGATTGATAAACAATCTGGAATATCTTTGAATTACTAATCAAAAGCTTGTGAACTCTGAGGCCACGTTTACACGAAGCCGCGTATTTACAAAATCAGATCTACGTTTTCAAAAATAACATTGTTCACATCAGATCGTTTGCGAAAAAAGCTTCGTTTACAGAAACCCGCATAAATACGCCATGCTAGCCAATCAGAATCCCTGAAAAAACACAACGAATGGCACGAACGACTTCCTGTTACTTCAACGATAATGGCGCGTTTGTGTGGACCGACAGAGAAGCTCGTCCACATAACAAAACATTTCTGAATGTGAATGCAAACAGGCCAAAAGCGTTTGCACAAACGTAAGAACACGCATCGCTTTAACAGCGTCCATTTCTGATGATTATGACAGCAGCCAAACTGTAAACATGGCTGCACGCATATGACGCTGATGACGCTTCTGTCGCATACTGTCCGCCTCCTCCCGTCTACATGCAAATGTAAAGACAGAGTTTTTCCAAATCTCCACTGTGGCTGGAGTTTTCAGATGTGATCGTTTTCGGTGACTCGTAGCTTCGTTTACGTGTAAACCAAAGGCCCAAACCCACTGAAATATCACCCTTTATGCTACGTGTAAACGGGGCCTGAGACTTGGTGACTTCTAAAACACACAATGTTTAGGTTATTCCCACTTTGTGAAGCACCTTTCATCATTTTGCTGTCATGTTATGTGCTTGGACCATGTTTCTGCTGTTTGTTGTTGTGATTAAATATCTTTTCTCGATGTGTCACTGCAGAGAAACAACAGGTGCTATTCCAAACTTCGATGATGGATGTTTCTGTTCAGTTTAACCAGTAACGCTCTGCTGTTGTGCTTGTCGGCTCACTAATGCAGTTTAATCAAATTAGGAGCATAAAGAGTGAATAAGAAGCATTATTCGTATGTATTACAGCTGTGTTTCTTCTTCTATCAAACACTGAGCCTCTACAGACTGTGTTTTAGTGTCCTTTACTCTCCGTCAGCTCTGTTGAACGTGTCGACGCAGGGTAATGACTTTATTGTTACTAGGAGGAGACCACATTCTGCTTTAAACTCTAGAAAGTTTTTCATCATGAAGTGAGTCACATTGCTTCACTTTCGCACATTGCCGCAGCCTTACCGTTTTATCCTCTCTGAAGAGCCAGCCAATCTGGCTACGAGAGAAGGTGATGGACTTCGTGGACAGAGTTGCAGAGTAGACGTCGCTGCTCATCAGGATATCCACCTCCTCTTCGGTCTCCATCTCCGACTCCTTTGGCCAAAAACACTGAGAGTTAGGGTCTCGCTGATCACGTCAAACAGCTGACGACGACGCCGTGTGAAGCCTCGGTCGGGCCGCTCACTCACCTCGTGGTGTATTCTTTGGTACACTTTTGCCTCGTTGTCCAGAACGACGAAGGACTGGGAGGGCGCCGCGTCGCCGTTGAAAATGAAGCTGAGATCGCCGCGCTGACATTTCATATCGGTGAAGTCTATGAGAGTGGTGTCAAGTCTAAATCAAGAGAGAGGATGAGAGCGCGTGTGAAGATTGTTACGTCCTACTTTTTAGATCTAAAAGAAGTTCTTGACCTAAATATCACCACTTGCTGCATTAAACACTCGGTGAATGAGGCACAGCAACAGCCTTAATCTAGCGTTTGACGTCTCACCTGATGTTGATGCCCTGCTTGTAGATTTTACAGGCATCAGACGGAAGCATCCGGGACAGCAAAGGCACTACGAAGGAAAGAGGGGAGTAAGTTCAACTGTGAACAATTACTTCCAGAAAGAATCTTAAATGACGTTTTTAGATGCTAATAAAATTAAAGCTGGCCTTACAAACTATCCCATGTTGTAATAACGTTTGAAAATAGGGAACATACACAACTTTTATGTTTGTGTGGAAGTGAAAACTCACCCCAGCTCTGAAAATCCCAATGCAGCTCCAAATAAAAATCACCGAGCTGCATAAAAAAACATACAACGTGTGACTGAATGATTAAACGTTATAATTCCATAGGTCTGAAGAAGTACAGAACAGCGACGATTATGCATTTCAGCAGTTCGTGTGCATCCTCAAGGACAGGCAGCAGTCTCTTATGCAAATCTTTGCCTGCAGACATTCTCAAAACACAATGGACCGCATGTTTAATGATGCAGAACGACAGCAGTAGTGAACCTGGGGTTTGTGTGACACTGAAACCAGCTGTGATTCTCACCTCTCTGAGAGCTTTCAGTAATTTTGGCCTCTTATCTTCCACGCTCTCCCGCGACTGCTGCTTTAACTTCCGCAGTATTGCTGTGACTGGGGAAAGAGAACAGGAATGAATCAACTCAGCAGCACAGCGAAGATGCTGAGTATATCCACTGTTTTAGGGTATGTGGTCCAATTTTTTTTTTGCAGCTTTAGCACTCTGCAGGACCCTTAATAAGTGCGATAGTTCATTTCAGCTTGTCAAAGATGTAGAAGTATCTGCATATTTGCACTGAGGTAAGTCACGAGAATTTGCAGGGATGGAATGTAAAGCCACGGTGGAGGCAATTTAAAAAGATCTGTTCACTAAAAAGGACTGGCAGGTTGATTTTTAAACTGTCAAATGTCTTGTACATAACTACATTTCGGTGACTTTTATCAAATATGATTAATATTGGCCAACACACTTTAGAGTTTTGCTGTCTATTTAAATTTAACACATTAGTTTAGCCGTAAAATGTGCCTTTTGCAAAGTTCTGTTTTTGGTGCTATGATGAAAAACGTGTCAATTATATGTTTATTACTGCAGTTAAAATGAAATAGAACTGAACTGATATCTCTATGACAATAGTGACTCCTGAACTGATTACAGGCACAATAAAAGTCATGGAAGCTGGAATACATTAGACTGTACAGGTCTGCTTAAAAAACAGCCACTGACTGTGATTCATTATCATATTTTTGAAACCATCAGTACTAATATATCAGCATTGTGTCGGCCATCCTCTTTCCCAGCATCTCTGAATGACCTCCTGTGCTGAAGGGAGACGTAACGTGTGCAGATGTTTCACAACCAGTCCATGGGGTTAAACCCTCCCAGCTACATCCTGGCACACAGTACAAGATACGTTCAATGCTCCAGTTTTCATAGTGTTATAAATCACAACACAAGGAATAATCACGTCTCTGCTATCTCAGAAGTAACATATTTCATATTGCTGCACATGCACCAGCAGCAGTGATAGGCTCAGCTGATACAACTCATTAGCTCATGAGGTGCACGTCTCTGTCGTACAAACTGACCACAGACCCAGTAATGATGTCAGATGGACCTCAGTAAATCAGCGGATCTCAGATGTATCCTGGTTATCTCAGTCAGGGGAAATATTAGGCTGAGAATGGGCGTGACTGAGCAGAGAAGTGCTGACCAGGCCCTCGCTGCACTCGGGGAGCTCGTCACTGCACGCACACGCAACGAGAGAGCGAGCTGCTAACGCAATGTGCACATGTGTAAAAGCGAAAGGTGATGACCGCTGACAAGACTGCAGCGTTTCGTGGAAAGCTTTAACACACACACACACACACACACACACACACACACACACACACACACACACACACACACTTGGTATGAAGCAAACCTTGTTCACTATTTTTCGCTCTCACTAAGTGATACCAGCTGTGTGCTGCCTGTTATTTAACCAAAGATCTAAATACAATGTCACTGGAATATGACTTTCTTTGCATGTCCTTGCTGATGGTGTGAATGTACCCAGCCCCCTCTCTGCCCCCCTGCCGCCTATTCACCCTTGTGAGTGATGTGACCTTCTCAAAGCAAAGCTCCTGGTCCCAGTCCCAAGCCAGCCTGCCACAGCAGGCACAGAGCGCCAAGACGCATACTAAAAAGGCTGGGGGTCATTTCTCAAACTACCGGGGCTCACAATCTCCATCGCAGGCTGTGCAAGAAAAGGACGCTGATAATTCACAGTCATATTATCTGTACTGCCAAAAGCAACAACTATAAACTGTCAGCTCAGCACAGCTAAAGAACTGATATAAATTATTTAGTATTCACTCCCGTTACCGCACACTTTATCTTTCCTTTATCTTCAGTGAACTGTGCTAAATTAACACCAAGCCTCAAACAAGGACAGAGCAGCGAATTCATGCCAAAAGCATTATCTGGCACCTTTCACATGTCATCTGACTCATTTCAGCGGATGTAAAATCTAAAAGCAGTGGCATCATTAAGCAGGGCAGTGACCAGCCTGTAAGCTCAGGGCTTCCTAACACTAAGCCAGCACTCAGGCTGCATTCCAGCCCATCTGGATGACGAGCGCTCAGAGAAAATCCTCCACCTTTAGCTTTTTAGCTGGACTGACCAGATAGCGGTGTTTAAACAATTAAATGATTCGTTAAAGGTCCTTCCAGCTCTGTTATCCCACAACCTCCAACACGACTTAAATCCTTTGATTTTCACCACATTTTACAAAAACCATAGACTGTATATGATGAAAACACGTTTCATGATATTAGAAATTATCAGTATTATAAACAACAACATGTAAATACTACTGTTTATTAGTTAAACACTAAAAACTGCTGTCATACTTGTGCCGAGTACAGCGTGATCAGATTTCCTGTGCTATCAATATAACTGCTCCCCTATATGACAACAACAGGCAAAATGACGAAACCCAAATACTGTACAGAGGCACCAGAGAAGACTTTATGCTACTCAGTGCCAGTAAACGCTTCTGCAAACCACTGATGAGGAGTTTAAACTACAATTTCATTTTTAGCAGGAAGATACTCATTCATTCACATGGGAGGCCAAAAAAAGCAGATTGAATCAACCAACCCCGATCCTTCTTGAACACACTACAGCCGTCACGCTGACATTTAGCGACACCACGACAATATAAGCAAGCTTCAAACCGAGCGCCATTCCAGTTGTCACAATGACTGACTAACCCACAAATAGTGACTAAAGCCATCATAAATCTAGAAAACCATCACACGGGCAGCACTCAGCCGAAATGTCAAAACGTTGACGGTGTGCGATTGCAGGTATGTCAGTGAGATTACCATAAACACGTCCAAATATGAAAACGTCAGGACGACACACAGCTATTCTGAGCATTGTTGACTCTACTTACTCATTTGCCTGTCACCGTAGCTGATGGCTTCTGCTAGAGGACTCCATCCCTGCGCATTTTTGATCTTTACAGGTGCATTGTGGGCCAGTAGAAGGAGAGCGCACTCTGAGAGAAAAAAGCAAATAACACAGACAAACACAATTGTGACGACATTAGTGGTCATTCTGGCCCCACTTTTCTTTTTTTGTTGTTGTTGTTTGGAGCAGTTATTACAAATATAGGATAAATGTTGAGATTTTAATGTTAAGTTGGGACAGACTACAAAACTTCTGGACTAAGAAACCGAGCACTGTGTAGATGTCCACTCATCTAGGTCACACTAATCCTCGTAAAAAGCAACCGGACTTTTCTTTCAGGTTCTTGGACCTCTCGTCTAAGAGGCTGGATAAACTGAGGACTGAAGAAGCCTCTTGGCTGAGAGGTGAAATGTCTCCAACAACTTCTTTTTTTTTTTTTAAGCTATTTTTTTGGCCTTTATTATACAGGACAGTCCAGAGAGAGGGGAAGAATGGGGGAAGAAGTTGCAGCAAAGGGCCCTGAGCGGGATTCGAACCCATGTAGCCCCTGTACATGGGTCGCCAGCTCAACCAGGTGAGCTACAGCAGCAGCCAAGTGTCCAACAACTTTAAAGAGAAATGTACCTGCTTTTTAGTGAAGCTCCTAAACATATGCCGTGCAGTTAAACCACTAACTAAGGTCAACATCAGCTTGTTTTTCCAGCGGTTTCTCCATTTCCCTCTTGTAAAGCTTTTCTGCTTTTTTTTGATCTAAGCAAATTAAGGTTTGAAGAACACATGGCATCACATGACTTATAGACTGTTAAAAATGAGATTTTTCTACGTACTTATAACTTATAAATGCCTTTGTGCTCATAAATTGGCTTCACTGTGTGTAATCAGTGGTCTGTGTAGCCTTACTACTGTGTTATACCAACATTATGTCATTCCAACTCTGCAGAGGTCAGACAGGACATGGTAAGAGCAGCAGGAGTATAAAGGCTGTTACAAAATGAGGAGAGAGTTGACGCTGCTTTCGAAATGGCCTTTAATGAGGATGCAAAATGCTCTCCTACATTATGACAGATGCACGGCAGATTTAGTTAAATTTACTGGCCTCATACAAACAGTGGCAGATTACCCTATGAGAAGCTTTTTGTTCATTTTGGGTAATCCTGTGCACGACAATAGGCTGTTTAGTTTAAAAAAACAAAACCAAACATATTATTATGCTATTGCTCATCTTTACCTTTGTGGCCCAACATCACAGCCAGGTGAAGAGGTGTGTTTCCTGAAGAAAGAAACCCATCAGAGTGTCCGGATTACAGATAAATATCAACATCAATACAATCAGAAACACCGGTAATGTAAAAAAAAACAACACAAAATCAGGTAATAGAAACACAAAACCAAACCACATACCATGCACATCCTTCTGGGAGATGCTGTGGGTCCTGATGAGAGAGGAGAGCCGACGCACATCTCCCTTAAACACGCACTCATGAACAGGAAACTCCAAATCCTCACTTGTCAGGATTATTGGGTTCTTGTTGTTGTCATTCACAATGGTGCCGATTGATGAGTTACCGTTGATGTTGTTCGCGTTGAGCTGCTGTTGCTGCTGCAGTACCGACGTTTTGACCGATTTCTGAAAAGCCTTGTTGGACTTGAAAATGTTGCTGGTACCGTTAGGAATAGTCCCGTTGGAGGTCTCATCGTACGTGTCCATGATCTCGTCATTTTTGTTTGGTTTGTTGTGATCCTTTCGCATGGTGCGTATTTTCTCACCTGTCATGATGACTATCGTGCGTAATTACGAGGCTACGGGCATAAATGTGTAAGCTAGTCACAGCATTAGCAAAAATACCGAAAATAAAAATTGTTGCAGTTGATTGAATACGAGATTCAAGCCGACACCGATGCGCTCTCGTCGCTGGCTGCTCTCCGTTGTTCAAATAACGTTGCACCTGCTGTCCGGCTCCAAGCCAACATTAGCTCCCAGCAAACGTTAGCTAGCTAGCCGACAATAAAAAATGAATATGGTGGGTGCGGCGATGGAAACAGAATTTAATGCTAAACATAACAGAAAACACACGCACACTAAATCAACATACAGCTAAGAATGAAAACTAGCAGCAAACGACTACATCGTTGTCTCTTCCACCGCCTCTTGAATAGACGTTTTGAAATGCTATCGATTCAGCTTGCTTTGCGGCAAAATTCAGGCGGACGGGGTGGTACAATAAGCCAGCTGAGCTAACAGCTCCGCGAGCGCTGCTAGCTAGTAGGTCGCAAGTCTCGCGAGACTATTCAACAACCCCCCCCTCCAGTTTGAACGAGACTTGATGGTAACGTCATCTTTAGGAGACACACACACAAGCGTCGCAAGTCAAGCAGCTAGCAGGCTAGCAAGTTGCGTTGTTTACTAAAAATGGCAACCGCCAAGAAGGGGAAGAAAGTTGTGAATCAAGAAGAACTCCGACGGTTGATGAGAGAAAAGCAAAGACAAACGACAGACAAGAAGCGCGTCGAGTCTCCTTTCGCTAAATACAACAGTCTCGGGCACCTCAGCTGCGTCCTGTGCAATGTGCAGGTGAAGTCCGAGCTGCTGTGGCCGGCTCATGTTCTTGGAAAACAGCACAAAGAAAAAGTTGCTGAGCTGAAGGGAGGAAAGAGTCAAGCAGTTGTACAACAGAGTCAACCGGTGAAGAGGAAGGCACCGGACAACGACGACGTTCAGGGAAAAAAGGCGAAACCAGCGTCGGTTGCGGGCCAGTCGGGGTCGGGGCTGCCAGGAGATTTCTTCGAGAAACCCAGCGAAAAGGCGCCTGTTTCTACCCAAAAGTCTGCAGGGCTGAGTCTGTTGGCTGGAATTTATGACGACGACGATGATGGTGAAGATACCGAACAGGCAGGTGAGGCAGGAACCACGAACCCTCCTCCTCAGAAGGCTGAAGCAGCAGGACTACCAGCGGACTTCTTTGACAGCTCCATCCCTTCCACGCCTGCCATCTCCCATTCGGGATCCATCCTCAAAGCGGACGTGCAGCCGGAGAAGACCACCGACAAGAAAGACAACACAGCCGAGGCGTTACCTGAGGGTTTCTTCGACGATCCGGTTCGAGATGCCAAAGTGCGCAACGTTGACGCGCCCAAGGATCAAATGGACAAGGAGTGGGAAGAGTTTCAGAAGGAGATACGACAGGTGAACACCAAATCAGAGGCCATCGTGGCGGAGGAGGACGAGGAGGGGCGCCTTGAGCGTCAGATAGACGAAATCGATGAACAAATTGAGTGTTACAAGAGAGTGGAACTCCTGAGAGACAAGCGGGATGTGGTGAAAAGCAAGCCTCTGTCCAGGAAGGAGGAACAGATGGAGATTGACGGCGGCATTGACGAGGAAGAGGATGAAGAGGAGCTGCTTGGGCTGCTGTCCCGGGACTGGAGGGCTAAAGGGGCTTTAGCCTAAGTTTCTCTACTAAGATGCCATATGTAACTGACCTCAGTTTGTTCCTGAATACTGATAAAGACATTCTAAAGGAGGGATTCTTTTGTGCAGCTCTGTCAGCAGTCCATGATTTGTTGATGTTTGTTAAACTTTTTGTACACTTCAGACCTGAGTGCAACATTCTACAATAATAAAACATAGTTGGGTGCCACTGGAGGACACGGGCTCCCACTTCATGACTCAAAAAAACACAAGGCAGACCACAGATCAGACCTTTAACTGTGTGTTTATTCATCGGTGCTCAAACGAAAAGACATTCATAAAATCTCCCGCATACAGTAGCAGCATGGACCCAAAATCTACGTCATGGTGGCCAAAGCCGTTACGTTTCAAGCTCGACTAACCATTGTCCTGCAAAAAACAAACAGTCGACTATGTTAAATTTATAAATAATTATTTTTTCATGTTACATGTAAAGCAACATGCAAAGCACAACAGAATTATTTTAAAAAATGTAAAATGTTGAGATTAAGACCGTAAAGCAAATCTTTACCAACCTGACCCCCTTCACGATATAATTGGTTGAGAACACATTTCAACAATTTTTTTTTTTTTTTACAGAATACAACAAAGTCTGAATATGACAAATTTGTTATGTAAATACACCACTATTATGCCATTTAAATGGAATAAAAGGAATCAAGTAAGGAGTGGTGGTCAGTGCTTCTTATACTACCTGTTACATATTGTGAGCTAGGTGTGCCTTTTCTCCACTGCAATCCTAAACAAGCAATATCTAATTCATTTTGTTATTGCTACATATGCCTCACGAGTTACCACTTCAAAATTCTTTCTGAGTGATTCAAAGTGTTCATAGCCCTTCAAATCTGCAAAACATCGAGAAAAGAAACTACAGATAAATGTACAGATTGGAGTAAATACTGGATTCCAAATTGCAGCCTACTAAAGATAAACGAGGAAAGACACGGAACGAAAAGAGAAACCAAACGTTAGATTCAGCTTAGAAAAGAGCATACAAAAGTTTCAACCCCTACGCTCACTTGTGTGTTTCAGATAAGTTAGGAAACTGTCTAAAAACAAAACCAAATCCTGACAGTGACGGTTTCTAGTAGTCATTTGTAAACATTCATAAAATTCTATCTCAAGTCCTATAAATAAGGTTTAGGTGAGTTGTACCACTTGAGTGTGTGTGTTAATGGGTGGGAACATCTTCAACAGACAAACAGTTAAAGCTTCAACTGAAGCTAAATATACAAAAATGGTACACTAACATGAGACAGGTGGTCAAAAGAAAAACAAAACAGGTACACAAACACAGCAAGTTTAGGACTGGGGGTGGAGAATGGGATTCAAAGTAATTCACAACACTTTTTTTTTTGCATGGGTTATTCATATAAACAGAGGAATCAGATAAAATAAGAGCTGGATATTCTACTCATATGGATACTGTTAAAATTTAAGCGATGCTTTTGTGGCTGAGGTTATGCTGAGATGGACCAGGGGGAGTGAGTAGGGGGCATGCCAGCGCCACTTTTTCCACAATCAGTATGATAAATATTCAGTTCACAAAAGTGCAGCAATTACAGAAAAGGGTCGGGAACCCCGAACTCCCAGACCCCGCTGGGTTTTCAGTACTGTTCACCGCTGTCAGCAATGATGTGCTCACAAACCTAGAGCGGCTCTCAGTTCCATCAGGGAGTACCTCTGGTCCCCGTCATTGTCAAAGCACAGCACAGCGTGATTACTGGGAGTTGATTCCCCAAATACTTTCCTCAGGTCCTGGTAGGTCAATCCGAGTGAATTACGTCCAATACCTGCCTGCTGGAAGATGTCCTCCAAGTCTGTGAAAAGAACAATGTTAACAAGAAAAAATATTTAAAAAAAAAACATATATACATAATTTTTTGTGATAGTCATTTGTTTTCCTGCCAAGAATTAGTCTCCTACGTGTCAGGAAAATATAAGGCTACAGCTTTGTTTAGGAACAAGACAGGATTGGATTAATTCTGTCCAAAGATAACTACATTTCCAGACTCGCTCCCGTAAAGCTCATTAATTAACACAGTATACAGTTGAATCAATACAAAACAGTAATTATGTGAAGGGCTGTTTGTTAGCTGAGAGGAATTCCTTCCTCAAGTGTTATCGTCTCCTCAAGTGTTATCATCTCAGCAACGTTTCCAGGCAACAAGCAGAGACTTATTTTATTATGGCCTAGAATTAATCTTCTCATCTACCTCTGCAAGAAAGCTAATGTGTGTATTTACCAAAATGTCAAGCTAATCCTTTAACGAATGCTGAGATGTAAAACTTTGTGTGCACCTTTCAGAGAACTGACACCAGGCATGGATAACTTCTTTGGACATTCTGTCTCAGCATGTCTCTTGGAGCGGTTGGGAGTTAAGAAACGAGGACGTCTGCTTGTCTGCGGCTCTGTCAGTGGAGTGGACAGCTCTGTCGAAAATAAAACAGATATAAATATTAAAATGCGACACGAGGAAAATAAAATTCACTGTGATAAACTGCTGTATCTTATACTGTACCCTGAACACTCCCAGGTGTTGCTTTGGTTGTGGTAGCTTCTTTCACCGCCTCAGTCGTTGGACTTTCACTGCTGATTGCCAGTTGAGCTGTTGCATCATTGCTGTTTACCTGTAAAGCAGAAGATAAAATGTAATACGACTAAATTGTGTTGGTACACTCTGGGCTTAACACAACACCACATAGAGAGTAGCTTCATTTTACTCACGTTTTGTTTTGAGCTGTTCTCTAAAGAGGCCACTCTCTGATGAAGATCTGCGACCGTAGAGAGCAGGATGTGGATCTGCTCATCAGTCCACGTGTGGTGCTGCTCCTCTGTCTTGTTGACGTCGCTCATGGCTTTTCTCAGGTCCGTTATGTCCTACAACAATACAATAAAATACACGTGAAGCAGCCTGCAGTTTTAAAGCCTGACAAGCACATTTGGTTGACAAATGACAAATAGTGTCCAAAGTTATGCACGTTTCAGTTGACAATGTTACTGTGGAGACCACAGAACTGACCACATAACTACTCAGGCCACAGTACAAGAAATACATGCAAGTGTATAATTACATGGTGAGCTCATTTCCCCATCCTGTAGTGCTTGTGAAAAATGAAGTGGAGAAAACATTCTGCAGTTGTCTCAGATATTTGACCTAGTTTTACTCAGCAAACTAAAGCATCTAAGCTCCCAAAATAGATTGGCACTTGTTTCATGTATTATGAATGAAAACCCAAGGCATGGATCCAAGAAATGACAGGACCTTCTTAACCCTGGGACTCCTTCTGCATAAGCCTCACAAGAACTGCAAAGGCATGCACAGGTTGGTAAACAAATAAACTAATTGATCAGGCGGTAGCAAAGTCTGGATTCACACCATTACGTTAAATAGATCAACTGACATTTCATCAATTGAATCATCTTGGTCATATGCGAGTACATTTGCCTCAATTCTACAGAGACAAAAGTAGAAAACGTGGTACACCAAGCTATTTAATTAATTCATTTAAGCACAAATTTGTTTAACTTGTTTTCTGTACACACCTTTCTCCATACATCCATGCATAAATAATAAATGCACCGTGCAGCCTCCAGCAGTATTTGCTGTGAGCATACAGACGTGAATAACAAAAAGACAAGCCTTTAAACAGCATAAGTGAAATCTGACTTTGACTCATAAATAAAACTTCTGCTTTTGCTCATTCGAAATACCCCAGTTTGAAGCCCTACACGATTCTTCTGTGACGGTTGTCAGCTTTCCAAAACACTGTATTAACATTTCAGTAGTTTAACATACATTTTGAACAACAGCTGTGAAACAAAAGTCTGTTCTTATTGGAATTTCTGCCTCTCACAGCAGACAGCATCAGGGGTTTTCCTGCAGACAGGATTTTTTTGGCACAACCCCAAAGAGATTGGTTTTAGCTTGTGCCAAAGAAAAATCAGCCGTGCCTGAAGGATTGGAACCGAGAATGGAGAATGAAAAACAAAAAGTGTGTGTGTATGTTGACCAGTTCTGTTAATTGGGATTTCATAAGTTCAACCTTAATAGATATTGGTGTATCAATACTCATCAATAACAGGAAAATGTCAAGATTTGCGTCAAGCGAGATAAGATGAATTTACTATATGTGGACCGATCATGCCTACTGTCGTGCTTATTCACCTCATAACGGCTCCCTCTGAGCCAGGAAAAACCCTGAACATTTATCATCAGTGTATCTGAACACTGGAAAACCCTCGCAATTGATTCTGAGAAATACATAGAGGAACAAAAGCACACGACCATACGGTAAGAAATACAAGACTAAAAGTCACGGATAAATGCAAACGACAGCTCTAAACAGAAGGAACCACTAGGTTTTTGCAAGCAAGAGCATAAAAAGAAAGTGTGGATATGTGAACAAGAAGTTAAGGTTTGCACGCCTCGATGTGCTATTTCATCTCAGCGTGATACCAACTGTCGGTTGTTCAGGGTTAGAATAAACTACAGAAAATATCACAGGCTTAAATTTACCGTTGTCTTCTTTATGTCGTCATCTTTCTTCTGATTTTCAAGAGCAGCCTGCATAGTCTTCACATCATGCTGCACACTTGTTAGTGTGCTGCCAATCGTAGCGACACTCTGGAAATAAAAACATGTGAGGTCAGTTACGAAAATCAGTACAAGTCATCTTTTAATTCAAATTTATTTTGGCTTTACCTTCTGAAGCTCTTCAACGGTTGTGGGCAGGCTGATTAAATCAGCAGCTGATTTCAAGTTGGCCTTTAAATGGTTTACAGCAGAGTCTAGCAAACTGATCTGCAGGAATAAAATGACATAAAGCATTTAGTTACACCTGCAAGACAGAGTTTCCAATCTCTACTCCAATTTATTAGGTGCATCAAGCTAAAATTTGCGTCATCTAATACAACAGTCCTGCAATAAATCCACCAACATGAAGTTTGTGATGTTCAGGTTTTGTTTGAGCTGTTTTGACTGAACTGGAAGTGGTGTTGTTGAACTGTATTGAATTACAGTAACAGGTGTTGCTGTAAACTTATCTGACTCATTCATGTCAAGGAGGCTGAAAAACAGGAACAGCCCTCTTAGCAAAGCAATACAGTTCAACAGCACCACAAACCACATCCTCCAAAATGGCCCTGAAGTTGAAATGCTTTCAAGTGTATTCGATTGTTTCATTTTAATAAAACCTTGAGGCAGACATTAAAACTAACCTTCCGGTTCATTTCTGTCAGGTTAGACCAGAGTTTGCTCAACCCCTTGCCCCCATTCTCGATGTCGTCAAGCTTCCTCTCCTTGTTTTTCAGGTCCTCACTTAGTTTGGGTAGTTCGCTTGCAGATGCCTTCTGGCTGGTTTCCACTGGAACAAAAACATTGCTAAATGTTAACACCAGTGTGCCTAGCTTACTTAACATACGACATGAACAAGTGTCCAAAGGGCAGCACGTGTTTTATGATCATCACAGGGCTACTGTTGGTGTGTGACGCTTACTGCTGTGCAGCTTTTCTTTCAGCGAGTCCAGATCTTCCTTCAGAGCAATCTGCATCCATATGAGTCCAGCACAGGCCATGACACAGGCCGCCAGTATGATGAAGAGAAACAAGGGGTAGCACACATTGCAGCACTGCGTGTAGCTTCTTCTGTAAAGGCAAGAAACACGGTAACGTTAGACATTACAACTGCACGGCCTTTTAAATTATTGATGAAGGAGATATTTTCAGAAGGCTGTATGCCACGTCTTGGGAATAATGCAGATTACTTATATGCAAGTGTGCTTTTATATATGAGCTGCTCGAAGCTAAACCATCACATCACACTCATGCTGAATAATTTGTCCTGGATCAAGCTTCAGAAAGAAAAAAATAGAAGAAAAAAATCATCTACTAAATTATAAGCAATGTACCTAATTCTGCCTCAGGGAATGGGATCCTGAAAAACAGTTTTTGATTTTAATTTTACGATCCTGAGATTTTCTGCGTTTGAAATTTAAGAATTGAACATTTGTGAGAGGAACAAGAAAACAGGATGTACTCTGATTCGAAAGTGCTGGCAGCCAAATACTAAATCAAAACATTAACATATTCGTCCAAACAAAAAGCAAAACTAATAAAATAAGCATTCGCACATGATTAAAATTCACAGAACTCAAGCGAAGTTGTTCTGTTGTCTTTAACTTTTAACTGCTTCACATTTCTTTGACACCTGAACGACTGTTTATCGCATTACGTCATGACGGTAAACACACAACCTGTACGTTACAGAACAACAACAACAGGTGAATAGACTCACTTTCCAAAGTTGGCTCCGCTGTTCAGGTTGTTGAAGTCGTCGTCGTCCGAACTCGAGTCGGACTCCGAGTCCGGCGGCTCGGTTCGGAGAAGTCGGTGACCGGAGCCCTTTTTGGTCTTCTTCCTCTTGCTGTCCCCGAGGCCGATCAACGCGTTCAGCTCCTTCCTCTTCTTCATCTTTTTCTGGGGGGTCAGCGAACCCGCCGAGCCCGATTTAAACCCGACTAAATCCAATGTTTTGTCCAGTTTGGTGGATGTTGTCGTGTGTGTCGCGGCTAAGCTAACTCAACTTGCTAGCTTGAGTATCAACCACACAGCGGTGCCAACGGATAGAAACACATCGGACTTTGCCGATCGGCTGCTTCGCTGACACATACACCTAATAAACGACAATGTTCAGGAGCTGGTCGACATTGCGTTACACTCGCAAAACGGCTTCTCTCGGATAACTTTTTCTACTAGCTGCCGGGTTGTCACGTACGTGAGCTAACTCGGCTAGCATCGGACTCCTGGCTAACGTTCGCTAACAGAGTGCGGCTGTGCTATCACATCGTCTCAGCGAGGTTTGAAATTACCTGTAGCGACGTCGCTCATCGTGGAAACGCAGTAAAAACTCTTTAAGTCG
Source organism: Stegastes partitus (assembly GCF_000690725.1). Lineage (NCBI taxonomy): Eukaryota > Metazoa > Chordata > Actinopteri > Pomacentridae > Stegastes > Stegastes partitus. Next base: position 150,684 of record NW_007578450.1, read on the forward strand.
ACCAGTAAAGCCCGACTATGATATAGCCAAGGAATGCGGCGCTATTTCCAAGGATTTGTCCTGCTGCCTGTATTGTTTAGGCAGGGCGTCCAAGTAACCTCACAGCTGATTGGTGCAAAGAGCAGCTACAACTTCCTCTGCTCTCCTTTGACAGGGAGCGACTCGGAGCGCAACACCGCCTGCCCCCGACCGGCAGCCTGCACCGCTGCCGTCCAAAGTCATGGGCCGAGTAAGTACAATTAGAAACGGGCTGGGGGGAAAAAAAGCAAAAAAAAAATGCGATGGAGAAATCAGAAACACATGTTTGATGGAAGTAGCTAACGACACGGCAAAAAGAAAACGCGCGGTGCTGCGACAAAAGTCGTTACGAGGCTAAATTAGCCCATTTTTAATTCATCATATTTTGAATTTTACGTAGTTTACTAATTATAGCACGTTATAATTTAAATTTTTTTTTTCTCATGATAAAATTAAAAGCTGTAAAGGGGTCGAACTTTCTCACATGAGGACATATTCATTATCTGTTTTTACACCAGCCTCCTGTTATTTTTGCCCACAAAAATGAGTTATAGTGGCTCATAAATACATAAAGTCTTACAGCTGCTCAAAACTACATTATAGTTTGTTCTAAAGAATTTATCACAATTTAGTTGAGGATGCTGCTTTTGCATGCTAAATAGAAGGACTTAAAATATATTTATCATGTAAAATTATGTTTATTATTTCTTCTTTTTTTCTTCTTCCTCCCTACATGACTTGTTTTGAGAAGTTCCTATCACAGCATGTAGGCTGTTCGCTGAACAACATTGTGATAATGTGAGCTCATAGTTTGTTTTTCACGTTTTGATTCTGTGCAAAAAAGGGAAAGAAAAGAATTTCATATTTAATACATCAGAATGAACTTTATTGGCCAAGTTTGTACAACAAGGAATTTGACTCCTTCGCTGTCTGTGTACAGAAATCAGAAAAAAAAGGTAAAATATGAGTTCAAATGAAATCAAACAAAAACAACAATCACGCTGAACATCACTTTTATTATTGTATATGTGAAGCAGCACACATTTTCCTTCTGTGATAAAAGGATATGATATGTATTGATTTCAGAAAATATCCACGTTAACCACAGTGTCAGCTCTAATCTGAGATATTTTTACGTGGGGCTGCAGAAGATTATTTTCCTTGTCGATCAGTCCGTGGTTTATTTGTTAACCACAGTGAAAAAATGAGGGCTGTCGGAATTTTTGTCAGAACCAAGTAAGATATTTTCATTTTGCTCATTTCGTCTAAACCCTAAATATGCTCAGTTTGCAGGGATAGAAAACTGAGAAAAGCAGCGAATCCTCACATCTGAGAGGCTTGAACCCGCCAGCGTTCGGCCCGTTTCTTTGATAACTGAGCAAATGATGAATCTGCATTTACATCTGGTGTCATTCTACTACAGTCTTTCTACTATCTCAGACGTTTGTCGACCATGTGTCGGTGTGTTGGGTGTTTACATAATGTTTTTATGAATTCAACACATTCTGTGTAAAAGGATTGCATTTTTTTTTGTTTCAATTTGTCAATTCCAGCACAGGGGCTGCCAGAAATCCAGCTGACCTGGAGCGCTATTGGCCTGACCCAGCAAGACACATGGGCTAAGTAGAAGCAGGGTCGCCACAGACTGGCCTTTAGCTCTTTTTCATTGAAAACAGACTCCCACTGGCCTGCTCTTGGCTTTGAAATATGTTCTTTTATGCGCCTGGCCCCCCATACTACCACAGTACAATGCAAATAATAATGACACTGAATACAAATCCCCGCACGGGACGAATTTACAAATACACAAAAGAACTGAGATGCTCCTCAGCATCTCAGTATGAGTTTGATTATTGAGTTGCAAAAGATGAGGCCTACTGCTGATGCTTTATTATCCTCAGAAAAGAACTTCTCAAGGCAGTGCTTGTCACTTCACAATAATAGCATGATGCCACCCACAGAAATACAAAGATAATATTATCATAGCTTATAGTCAGACTGATATGCCTGTCCTATTATTTAAGTGCATTACGCTGGGAGGCAGTTACTGTATTGTTCTGAATGCATTTGCTGCGAGTCCAACGGTGTCATGTAGGTAGCAAAGCAAAATTCAATCAGCAGCTCGTCTCCACTAAGAACACCTGGTGAGAGGACAAGCATCACACTGAGGGCCTGCACGGAGCCCTGCCAGTATGAGGCTGCAAATCAAAGCATCAGAGGTGTTTCATCTCTTCGCTGGAGTCTCGGTTTTCCATCGGAGGTTAAGACTGAAAGAATGACACTTCGACTTATGGCTCCTTACATCTGCAGCCACGAGGTAGGGAGCATCAGGCATTAGAAGACCTCGTCTATGATTACTACAAAACACTTGTTTTTGCACTTTGTTCACAGCAGGGTTACTCATATTCTCACCAGGAGTGATTCCTGCAACTGTCGGGCATGGAGCTGCCTTGGGTGCTGACGGAGAATGTAAATAGTGGTGGCATGATAGAAAATACTGAATAGAATTGACTGCTAATTGAAGGCTTTCATCTGACATGGCAGACTGTGTGAATACAGATTATCATCAGTTGGGAGCAGAGCTGCAGTTAGAATACCAATTTCTCTCACCAGGCATTTTTTAGCGTTTATTTAGAGTCTTTCAGGCATTATGTTGGATGACTCGAGTAGCATGTATGAGCATTTCATCGTGATGTATGTGCTTTGCTGGCTGACAGCTAAAATGCAGCGAAAATAATTTATTTACAGTGAAGCAGAAGCTTTCTTTTTGATTTTCTCAGTTGGCTCAATTGTAGTTTCAGTGAAAACCCTGAAAATAAATCTATATTTTTTCACACCTTCTTTCTGCACAACACATGGTTTTATGTCGAGTTAGAGGAGTTTTGATTGGTTGCTAGTTTGTTTTGCGTCTCATGTCTGATTTATTCAGTGATTTAAATATGTCTGGTGTTGAGCTGCTCTCTTCCCTGGATGTAGAGAAACAGCTGACCAATCAGAGCTTAGTAGGAGGGCTTAAGATTAAGGACATCATCTGGCTACGTAGCTACCTAGTTACCCTGCTGGCTTCATCCATGAGAAATAGCAAGAGAAATACAGCAAGAAGCCTGAATGAAGCAAGTTGTTGTCATTTATTTTACGGGAATACCAACTCTTAAATATTGTTTTCATCATTGTGAAAATGACATCAGTGCAAATAGGACCGACTAGAAAAGAGAAATCTCCTAATTTGAACATAATGTCCTGCTAATAATTGGAGTGATGTCAAATGGTAATTCAAATATTTTACCTACTTGTTTGTCACAGCAGGAAACCAGCTGGAGAGAAGCGACACCCTGTACTCTCATTAGCAAATCAGGATTAAAGAACATTATAAAATGAAAATGACAGGTGGTGATGAAACCTCACCCAGACATTTAAAAAGTGTTAAACGTAGAGATGTTTCCCCCCTAACTTTAGCTTTGATTATTTAGTCATAAATATTCAGACGTATTTAAGATTTAAAGCCAAATTACAGTGCAGCGAGAATAAGAGTTGCCTGGATGTACTAACTCAGTGTGCTTTTCTTGTGTTATCAATATTTATTTAGAAAAATCTGAGTGAATTATTTAGACCACCGCTCTGACTTTATTCTGTGTGAGCTTTCCCAAACACTTTGGTTTGTGAAGTCTAACCAAATACCAACAGTACATCCAGAACACGATGCGCTCGCTGCTGCTGCAGAATGCGACTCACAAAGAGATGACAACAGACATGCGACATGAGAGACGAGAAAACCGTTAAAAAAAAAAAAAAAAAAAAGTTGTCAAAAGCTAAGAGTGATAGCTCTGCAGCATTCGCGTGACCCCATCCCACATGTCTGCTGTCAGTCAGCTCGGCTCGTCGAGGCCTCTGATAGAGTACAAAAGAGAATCAGCAGGGGGCAATGTTCTCACATCAAAGAATAGCAGACATGCAGCATAAAGGCAACACTTGAGTCAAGGACAGATGAGCTCAGAATCACTGGCTTGGCTCTTTCTAATGGCAGCAATGCAAATATTTTTCACATCCAGAACGGCGGTCATCACTCTGATCGTGTTTCTGCTCTGATATCGACTGCGATACCTCGTGCAGAAGAGCCACAGTCATAAAGGGCTCGTACACCTAAATATTTTACACACTCTCAGACTCGGCAATGGAAACATTAGCCACACACACACACACACACACACACACACACACACACACACACACACACACGCAGTCAGCTATGTTTAGGAAGCAAAATGCATTTGAGATCATGTAATAATAAATAATTAACGCAATTGTAACGTTCGCCATTGTGGGCTCGCCTGGAAATATTTTCAGTGTGAAAGAAGGCGGGGGGAAGATGAGTGTTTGCTGCTTTCATTGTAACTCCCTCTGCGTAGAAGGCTCAGTTAAATGCTTTTAATGTAAAAGAAAACGTATCGGACAGGAACATTAGGATTTAGCGATTAATTCTCTGTCGTCAGCTAGAAATCACATTGTGGCGACACTTTACTATATAGGCTGCCACTGCAGTGATACAGCAAAGGTCTGATATCATCTGAAATGGATAAAAGGGAATAGATTAATATATTAAGCAAATGAAAGGGGTGAGACAGGGAAAAAATATCAGACAGGGGGAGCACTCTTTGGTAGAATTTTGTGGAAAACCTAATGCACAGTAAACCTGCAGGAGGTTATTGTTCAACATGGAACACACAACCTGCTTGTGTTAACGTGGAAGCTGACGTGACCCAGCTCTGTGCTGGTAATGAAGCAGTATGTCCTGATAGGTCTCCCGTTTTGTGTAATACAGAGTATAGAAATATAAGACATTTTAAATTCAATGAGATTTAAGGATTGGTTTCACAGACAGACAGCCAAAGTTCTCTTTTTCAGTGTATTAGACCAGGATTAGTTTAATCCATGTCTGTGAAACAGGCCCTTGATTTTCCTGGTAATGCCTTCAGTGCACGAGGCATCTTCTTCTTTGGTTTTTCTGTCATTTGCTGAGGTGAAAAAAAAAAACAAATGAGACAATTCAAATCCATATAATCGCTTTCATAATTTTTGAAAATGATTCCAAGCAAGTTGACGATTTGCAGAAAGAACGGAATAAGAATAAAAGACAACAGAGGAGTTAAAAAAAACAAAACAAAACAGATCAAGAGAGAACAACTGACATGTAAAGGAAATCAGAAAACAGAAAATGGGGGTGAGAGAGGCCACATGGAGCCTCTGAAGGGGAACAATTCATTGAAGTTCTGCAGATTTGATTAAAACTGTTTATGTGAGTGATTAAAGCATGACAGAGGAAGAATTGATTTCATTGATGGCAGCGTATCTGGAGCTCAGAGAAGAGAGGAGCAATGCTAATTTTCCACAACTGTTTTCACAAGGTGGAACAGGATTTTGCAGTTATTGCACCTGTTTTCCCAGAAACCCCTCCGAGTGCATGCTGGGGGTAAATAGTGGTAAACAGAAATACTGCTCTGGCCTAGATTTCTCTCGCACAGCGGCTATTTTATTAAGTACATTCAGCTTGCAGCAGACCAGACTCCCTTTACTGCAGCTCATCTGTGACAAGGGCTGATGGGTTTTGTACTGTGAACTGCAGCTCTGAGTTTGGTGTCGCTCCCATTATCAGAAATGGAAATTTTGGGGTTGGTACTGGCTTTAGTTTCATTCGTATGTGCAGTGGCTGTATCAGATTTCATATTTCCGTCCATGTCTCTTTTCTTTAATAGGTCTCCTTTCTTGAGTTTTCTGCAAAATCTACTATTAATCACTTTCATCTGTGTGTTACACGCTGAGCAGTTTTAAAAAAATATCTCCAAGGCAAATACAGAGAGAGTTATTTTTTCCCTGAAAGACAGGGAGTGAAATGTGACATCCTATCCCACACACTATAATTTGTAAGTTGTATTGGCAGTTGCATAAACTGGATTGTGTGTGTGTGTGTGTGTGTGTGTGTGGCAGCAGTATTTTTGAGTGTTATTTAAGAGAGTTTAACATTTACAGCAAATGCGACCGTTGCAATAGTGGCACAAGTACTCCGATCTTTCCTGAAAATAACAATCGACAGTGTGTAAATGATGAGTTCCAACAAAATGTGCTGCATTTAGATTTTTTTAAGTACAACGTGCAGTACAGAGCAGTATTAGCAAAAACAATACAAAAAAATAAAAAAAATGTGACCGTGTATAATTCAGAATGTCGGCATTATCCGTATCAATTTAGATATTATTTCATCGTTCAGTCGTCTCAGGGCACTTCGCATCGCAAAGTCTGAGAGAAACCCAACAATTCCCCCTTAAGCAAGCGTTTGGCAGCGGTGCCGAGGAAAAGCTGCTTTTTAACAGGAAGAAACCTCCAACGCGACGAGGCTCGGGAAGGTCAGCCATGTGCCTCGACCGGTCGGGGTGACGGGAGGGCAGACAATAAACAGTGGGCAGGTTGGTGGAGCCAGTAACCGCAGATCAGAAACATGCAACCCTGGAGCCGGAGATACCTGCAGAAAGGAGGCAGAGAGGACAGAGAGGACGAAGCTCGAAACTACGGGAGAGAGAAGACACAAAGTTAATGACATACAATAGTGGCATATAAATGCATGGAGAGTGAAAGAGAGGAGAGTCGGGGATGCTCAATGCATCATGGGAGGTCCCCCAGCAGCCTGGGGCTACAGCAGCATAACTAAGTGGAGGGTTCAGGGTCACCTGTGCCAGCCCTAACTATACGCTTTATCAAAAAGGAAAGTTTTAAGCTTAATCTTAAAACTAAAGAGGACCTCACTAACTCAAACTGGAGGCTGGTTCCACAGGAGGGGAGCCTGATAGCTGAAGGCTCTGCATCCCATTCTGCTTTTGAAACCCACACATAAGCCGGACAGTTGGGATAATGGTGCCGGGAGGTCTTTAAAAATATGATAGAACTTCGTCATTACGGTGTGTGTGAGGAGAAGGATTTTAAATTCTACCCTTGAGTTTGCAGTGAACACATGAAGAGAAGCTAAAGTGGGAGAAGTCTGATCTTTCTTTAGCTCCTATCTTGTGATTGTCAGCCGAGTGCCTTTCAAAGAGTGATTGGAACATCCTGATGTTTCTATAGAACAATATAGCTCATGATGTTTTCATCCGACAGCAGCGATAAACTCCACAGTTTATTCAGATTTCTTACACATACTTACTGTGCCCCCTCGAGTGTGAGTTTAACAGAAAGCGCATTTGGAAATGTGTGATTTATGTGATTATATATGTATACCATTTTATGTAATTTCCCCCCCTCTAAAGTCTAATTATCCTACTGTGATAATTCTGCTAACCCTAACATGAACAGTGTGAAATTTTTTAAAATATTACCAACTCATTACCCGTGCTATTTGAAATCTGGCTGTTATTGCCGGGTTTCACTCACCGAGGCTTTACACATGTGGGATTTGAACTAACCGAAACATCTGCTCGGCGTTAATGCAGCCTGCACCTGACTGGAGGAACCCGGCGTGTTGCCGCCACGCGCAGCTAATGGTCTAATCACAGCCATGGAATCATTTTAGTCTTATTACCCTAATTACTTATCATTTACTTGAACATCTAACCTGGAATTATGAAAAGAAACGTAAATAATTTGTGTGAACTCAGTTATTTGATGCTTTTTTTTTAGTAGATAAAGTAGGTAAAAGCAATAACATTTAAGCTTTAACTCTAAAAAACTGTACTAGATTCTATATAAGGGGGGGGAAAAAAAGCATGTCAGTCTTTACTGTACAAGCAGACATAAAGTGGTAAAAATAGTTTTAGTTGCCTCCTGTGTGTCATCTTACTTGCAGAAACTGACACAGCTGGGTTTCGGGAAGTTAAAAAAAAACAAAAAAAAGGAATCACACAGGCATTTTAAGCTCGTGTCCAACACCATGCGGTTTCTCTATCTGAATTCCGCGCTGTGCAGCTACTTGCTTGTGGTCCTGCTAGCCTCCCTCAAACTCCACCATTAATGAGCTGTTTTTTTGTTGTTGTTGTTGTTTTTTTTTCCCTAAGAACTATTGCTGACTGGAGGGTTGTAGGTTGTCCAAAGCTTGAAAAGCACAGGAGGAGTGTCTGCTTATGAGATAGTGGAACCATCGTGCTTGGCAAGGACAGCCACAGCGGCGCTCTGAGTGTCGCTTAATTTTTTTTTTGCAAAGCCTTGTCCGCCTGCTTTGTCCTGCAAACCGCAGCCATGTGCCCCTGATTCACTTCAATGAATGATGTAATGCTAATATTCTGCAAACAAGCATGTGCCCCGGTTGTTAAACAGCAGAAATATGTTGTTGTTTTTTTTTTTCTTAGAGATAATAGAATATTGCAAGCAGTTATGTGCATTTCCTCGTTGCACGCTAAACAAAATGTGCCTCATACTTATGTTGAAGTGCAGCCAATGCTGTTTAGGCTCTTTGTGCTTGGCTGTATTCATCTACTGTCAAGCCGAAGTTGATCTGCAATTCTCTTTGTACCAGATCCTCTCAGCATCTACGATCCAGACGCACAAGGGAGAAACCTTGACGAGGCGCATGAGAAGAAAAACAGCACATTTGGGTATGACTAAAACCTTCAAAGCATTCTCCGTCAGCCAGATCTTTTTTCTTTTTTTTTTTTTTGTGATTCAGCTTCTAGTACGGACGAGCAGCACACACGGAAAAAGATATTTTATATTTTCTGCAGCATGTGTTATTTGTGTTTCCCTGGACCTTGAGGTTCATGGAGCCCCCCGCAAAATGAAGTGTGAGCCTGCAGCAGCTGCCAGGCGACATGTTGTACAGAAATACTACCTCCTCTGATGAGGTCGAGAGGAAAGACAAATTTTTAAAAGGGAAAAGGAAATAAGAGGATTACGGCTGATAATGTGTGCGCAGCCTCCCACTAGGACAAGCGTGCTCTGCTCCAGAATACCTGTGGCTCCTATAAGGACTGTTTACAATGGATTCATAGACGCTCACGAGACAAAGGAGGAGCGCTTTGATTGGCCGGTGGAGGCTGTGCTAGTGGCAGCTGTGATGTGATCTGAAATTAAACAAAACACACACACACACACACAAGGTCTAATGTATCTCTTTATGTTTTCCTGGAGGACATACTTTTAGTGCTAAAGTGTGTGTTTGTCAAACCCGCCGCCACTGAGGCTGAATGAGAAACAGCTTCAAGGTAGCGCTGGAAGACCTTTTGCTATTACTACCTAATTTGTTGTCATTCATCCGAAATGGAAAGTAAATGCGGCCAAACATGTTGGCAGCAGATAGGCCCCTAAAACATCCTGATAATATTTAAAAGAGAATTTAATGACCTTAATGAATCGCCCGTGAGTGTGAAAAATGATCTACGAAATGTTGTTATCAAAGAAAGACTTTGTGAAGTTATAAATCACTGGCCTGTGGTGTTCGCCATATGCAAAGGATTACTTGCAAACCCAGTGTTTGGAGTTTTCTCCAGCAGAAAAATATGTGTTATTCTCAAGGTTAACGCCGTCCAAATTTTGCAATTGAAATAATTAGTAAACTCTGCGGAACACGTGTTTATTTACTTAAAGGGACCAGATGGAGTAGCCAAATGCGAGGGGAAAAATGCCAAACGCAAAACTATTCCCACGTTTGCCTTATTATCAAATTCAGGTAATAAAAAGTTTGATTGATGGAGACGTTGGCAGAGCAGCAGAAATTGCTCCCTCGCCGTATTTACATTTGGTAAATCGCTGCCGGCAGAGTGAGCCATTTTTGGCATTTGTGCCATCTGCAAACATTAATAAGACCTAAATAGATAAAATGAGCAAAAGGTGATTATACGTCTCTGCTGGGATTTTGCGGCTCTGACAAAAGGGCTCCAACATTTTGTACGAGCTCCATCGCCAAGCCTCTATCAGCTTCCTAAGTCATATCAGATGTTTGGGCTTTATTGGGACTTGAAATAGTTATTAGCCTGAGCACCCACCCTGCTGGATTTATCTCCTGCTAAACAGAGAGCCACACAATAATGAGCTCTGCTTAGAGTGATATCAATCCCTCCTATTCACCACTTTTCCTTTCTTCAGTCAAAAACTACCCCTTTCAGACGTATGACAGCAGGTGACATGGTGGTTAATAGATACGCAATATGTCTATTGAAAAGATTAGTGTGCTTGGAATTTCTCTTGAGATGAAATAAGAACATTTACAGAGCAGCAGCTAGAACATCTTCTTCATTGCATTAAAGAAAACCTCCATTGAGCAACGCAGCCTCCGCGCGTCTGAATAAAAACCTCATTGCTAGGTATGAGTGCAGACGGCTTGTTCGGTCTCCACTGGAAATCTTCAGCAGGAGGGATTACGAGGGAAGGTGGAGTATTTATGCCGTCCACTGCATGTTTCCTAAATTACACTATGCGGGTCATTTCCATAGGGGGGGAGAAAGTAGGCCTGCGGCGTGTCTAATTTGTCTATAATACCAGCAGAAACAGGGAATCTCTTGCCAGGCAGCATCCCGACTTCTGTCTTTGTCTTACATCCTTTTTGCCGGAATTGAAAACAGTCTTGTGCTGATAGTCCCTGAATTCACATGTAAAACCCCAAACACGTTGCATCTTTAATTTGACAGATAATGCAACCGAGATGAGAGGCGCCCTCTCTGATATTACCGCGCTGCTTCTGTGTTTTGCATTAAATAAGCAATTTAGAAATGACCTTTTTGCACGTGAAACATAACGTTTTAATAAGCTTTTTTTTTTTTTACATCGACTGGTATAATTATAAAGGTTCATAAAGGTAGACTGAAGCGAACCCAACAGTGGATTGTTGAACAGCAGCCTCTGAATGTGAGTAATTGAATGCAAGTGGTTGGAACTTCTTGAAGAGATCATGGCCATAAAAGAAAGCTGTGCCGCCTTTTATCAAACCGAACTGTATTCATTCCAATCCCCATGTATGTTTCTGCGATCAGGCTGTATGTTTGAAAACACCTCTGCTCTTGTTACATGACTACAGGCGCTGACATGTATGCATGTCTATAATTTTTCACATACTGTTTTGCTGCAGTTGGCACAATGCCCACAAATCAAATACAAGAGTCCTTGGACTGCATAGAAATCCCAACAATACAGAGAAACCTAGCATAAAGAGAAAGCACTTTTCTTCTCAGGGGGAGAAATAAAAAGTAGAAAAAGCATTAATACCTCAGAAACGTACAGTCATGCTGGTTAAATATAACACTGCTACAGGAGTCTGAAAGAATATCACCGAATAATTAGCAGGTGCAGTTTTAAGCATTTATTTGTGTTTTTTTCTTCTTTTTTTTTCTCCAAACTGTGACCATCGGTGCTACTATTTCTGCCTCTGTTCCTACTGTGTTGTGTGCAAACAAACAAAAAGGTTCTTTTCCTTTTTCTCAGAAAATATAAACAGAGCCAAGAAGCTTTTACCGTTTCAGGTGTTGGTCAGAAGGGTGGACGTGCCTGACTGTTTCAAATTGATTACAGGGTGAAGGATGGCCGCTCGTCCTAAATTTAGGAACGCTTTCACGTGTGAGATCAGAGATTTGTACTTTTCTTTTTTTTTTTTTTTTCTTTCTCTTTCTCATATAGGCTACAGTCAGACTGCTCCCTGTCGCTCAGGGTTACAAGCTGCTTCTGTGATTGTGTGGAGTTGGGCACAGAGCACAGATCACACCTAATGCACAATGACAGGGAAGCCAAGAGAAAGTCAGACTTTTCTTCTCAATGTCGAATTTTTTCGGTTTTTATAATTTCCTGGCTGTGTTATAAATGTAATTGTCTCTTCTTTAATAATCAGTGATGGTGTATATTTCTGCTGTCGCCTCCTTAAGCCAAACACGAATATTAACCTTTGCTTGATGAGGAAGGGGAGAAAAAAAAAGATAAAAAGACTGTTAATTTTTTTTTTTCCTTTCGTGTCTGCTTGCTTTGTGCCTTCGTTAACATTTATATTATAAATATAACCCTCCAAAAATAGTCAAAATAACCTTTTGTTCTTTTACAAGTGAGACAGTTTAAGACTTCAAGCCCCCTCGACAGGCTTCTTTTTTTTTTTTTTTTTATTAGGTCTTGGAGTTCAACATCTACTGTAGCTTTTACTGTGTTACACAATCCATACAAACCCAGGTGTGGTATTAATAGCAGGAGAGTTTTGGAGAATTGATCTGTCAATTAGAGCAGGTGCACAGTGCATGTCCTCGAATATCCAACATTACAGGACAAGAAACGTGGTTTTTAGTGGTAAAAAAAAAAAATTAAATATTAATATTACAGTTTCTAAATGTTGTGAAGCTCCAGTTCAGCTTGTGTGTCTAATTTTGTGTCAGTTTATTACCAGCCTTTGATGTTAAAAATTCAGAGGTTTTGTTTAAACGAATTTACAGAGGTGTTTACTCGACTATAAATGCGTTTCACGTTTTGTGGCGGTGGTAAATTATACTGCGATATACAGCGAGGATAAATAATTTGTGATAAATAAATCAAATCTTTAAAATAGTTTCAATTTTAAAATGTTGTATTTCTTACCAGTAGTAAAAAGTTTGACATACCAGTGATGTCAAGGTGTCACGATAAAACATAATAATGAAATAATATTCCTGTTTATTATTATAACCTTTTTTTTTTCAATTTGTACGATCTTGACATTGGACTTTCTAGCGTGTTAGGACATATTTTCGAAAAACCTTCAATTTTCTGAACCATTATGTTAATATTTATTTATTTTTTTAACTTTTTTTTTCTTTTTTTTCTATGATTGACATAATCTTTCATAAGCCAGATAGTTCATACCAACTTGGAGTTTTTAGCAGCAGTAACAAAAAAATAAAAAAAACACACAATAATTGCGATTGAAATGTCTTTTGACACTCATTCAGGCGACCCTGGACTCCGCGCCATAATCCCTGCCCTGCTAACATTCCTAAACGTCTCGCTGCTGTATAATTCACACCGCGCCGTGCCACCGCTGTGTTGCATGTCATGCTGATAATGACACAACATATCTGTCAGTTCGCACCCTTTTCGTCGGTCCCTCCCATCATGCGGACAAACATTTGGTCACTGTCAACTGTGTTGGGAGCGCTGCTTAACGTCGTTTAGCGAGTCGAGGGGTGCGCTTCGGCCACTAGGAGCCTGGAACACGATCAGTGCAGCTAAACAGCACCAACGATCGACTGATATTAGTGTCAGGTCTCTTGTTAAGACAACCGTGGTGGTCTGTTTAACTGCCGTGAGCGCCGACCCCTATGTAAAAATCCATATCGCAGCATGTTGTCACCACATGTCTTTTTCACAGCAACATAATTCCTATAATAGGTGTCTGGTAACTCTCAACGTGTACTGTATAATCAGTGCAGAAACAGCCTTAGGTGCTCGGTTTGTTGTACACACAGAAATTCATATTGACAGGTCAATCGCGAAAAAGTAAAACTGGGCAGTGTTGTGAAACTGCTGCTCTTCTTGCTTCTCACTTTCTGCAGGTAACTTACTGAGAATTTCTGGAGCTGAAGGGTGAATATTGTCACACTTCATGGTGCTTAAAAACAAGAGGTTAAGAAAACATAACCTGCCTGTCTGGGGCAATATGCTACGGAAGGACCTGCTGCTTCTGCTAATTCCCGGTGCAGGGAAAATCCTAACAAGTCGAAAATATCAGCAGAAAAAGTCTGTGCCAGCGGGAGAAAATAACACGTGTTGGTGGGTCTAATTCTATAGTGCAGTCAACAGAGCCGGACAAGGAAACCTAATGTCTAATCAGATAATTGGGTCCAGGAATTGACAAAATGAATTACCCATCTGTTTGTGTCACACCCGGCGATAAGCGTGCAATTTTGATTTTTAAAACATAATAATATTTTGATGAGGGTCTGCAACGCTCATCAAATGGGGGCAAGTTAGCCACCCAGAGTGTGATGCGTTCTGGGTGGCAGCGGCACAATAGATAACCCACGGAGACGATGCACAAGTGGCCACTCTCTGCTGATATTGAGTAATGCTTTTTTTTGTGTGTGTGTGTGTGAATTTGGTTGCTATGGAGCCCCGTGACTGAGAAAATGTAGTGAAAGCTTTTTCAGACAAGTGAAAACTCAACACATTCAGAAATAATAAATGAAATGCATTAATAGAGATGATTGTTTATTGGATAATTAAAATAAATGTAAAAGAAAATACAGTCTTGGTTTAATCTCCAGTTAGATGGCAAAAAATAGCTTTTTTCCCCCCACCCGCAATTACAAAGTAATTAAATAAATTCAAATTATTATTTATAAACCATGCTTTCCTATTTATTTTTTTTGGCCACAAATTTAATTATTTATTCCCCGTCTTTCCCCGCACAGCACTTAAAATCCCCACATTCCCCATTTCCCTGAAGCATATAGGTGAATGAGACGAGCACATACGTCCGGAGCACTGATTGGATTGGATTGTGTGCGTTTGTGTAACATCAGTGGGGCAATTGAAAGGATGCATTGTCAGCTGGCTTTGCAGAAAACACTGGTAGCTAAATAGGTAACGCTAAATCCCATCTCCAATTTAGCGTTTATTAGCAGTTTGGAAAAAAAAAACAAAAAACAACTGCAGTAATTGTTTAGAAGACACCATAATATGCTGTAATGTAGATGTTCATGGAGACACACAGGCTGTCTGTGGCCCATACAGGACCTGTACGTATGGAATTATGCTCACTCAAATGGATTTCACTTATAGCTCATTGTCCCATCTTAACCTGAAGTGGCATTTAAGGCTTATTCCAAAAACTGGTCACACAGTTTGCGTAAAGTTCAAAGCAGAAAACAACAAAAGGTTGCATCCTCTTGCTATTTTTCACTTATTTATTTATTTCTATTTGTGGGAACGCATGTAATGCTTAATAAGAGCAATATTTTATGCTCTGTGGAAATCTAATTTGGAATGAAACTCTTCACTTGATGCAGAATCATCCAATTATTTTTATTTATTTATTTGTTTCGCCGCTGCTCGCTAATGAATTAACTTCTCTCCAGTGCCGAGTGAATCGAACGGAGCGGAGGGCTTCATCTGGCCGTGTCATTAGACGTGGCGCTGAGGACTGCTCGCGGACTGAAAAGTTGCGTCTCCGTAGGAACCTCTGGGCAGCGCCGAGGGAAAGATTAACCCCCGTTGTTTGATGTGGTCAGCTGATGCGAAGCGGCGCAGTCAACACGCACCAGTATCCACGCCGATGCTCGGAGTTGAGCGTGAGTCATGTGAAGATGGTATATGAAGCATGCACCGTGCTAGCCCTCTTCTTAACATCTTCCAGCCAAGGATGATGTCATTCCTTACCCTGTAGAGGGGTAATCAGTCTCCTGCATGCCTGAAGGGCCCCTTAGGACTTATCAGTCTTTGATAGTTGTCTCTATTGCAGCTGATTCAATCTGTAACACCACTTCAGGCCCTGTGCGAGCATATAACAAACATACTTAATCATGTCTGTCGTTAGAAGTGGAGAAAATCCTCTGCCGAGCCTCCCCAGTTATGTTCCAGTTGCATGGAATTAATATCAGAGCAGACAAAGTGCTACGCCTTGCAAGAGGTATGATTACATACATACACAAGACAGAGGGAGATGGAGAGCAACAGAAAGCACACACACACACACACACACACACACACACACACGCAGACACACACACCCGCGGGCTGACACAACAGCAGAGAGACTCACACACACACACAGCTCAGTGTGCCACTTCCTCATCTCCTGCTGCTCTGTCCTTAAACCTCTACACCCTCCATGCAGGGAGTAGACACTGTGCTCTTTTCTCTTTGTCATGGTAATAACACTAAGCCTAACTGTCCCCCATTTTGCCTGTCAACTTGCATTTATTTTGTTTTCCTTTTTTCTTTTCTTTCTTCGGCATGTACTGTCAGGTTTCTTGGGGTATGTTTAAGTCCCTCCCAGCATCATTCACCGCTCCTGGAACCAATTATATTATCCGGCCAGCCTATTCAATTCCTACGGAGGGGAGGACAGGGAGAAATCTAGATCTGCTCTCCATGCCGGCAGCATCACACCTTTACTAACCTATTCTTAGGATCCCGCTCAAGAGATTTTCATTCCTCGATCTGCTTTCTTTCTTACTCTCCAACTCTCCTCTCTGTAGTTCCTCATTCTTTCCACGATGATTCCCCTGACAGTGTGAATGAGGGTCTTGTTGTCGGCGACACCAACACACTGCTGTGTGACACATTATCTGGTGTAGTCTGCCATTGCAGCAGGATGCTTGCCTCAGAGCCTAACCGTATTGTCTGAGCTTTCACCTCACCCCTGGCTATCTGCTGTGCTCTGGCTTAAGGCTTATCCTCAGGCTTCTGCAGAGCTGCCGGGCCAATGAACACTAACAACTTTCCCTTTGTATGCTGTGAGAACCTCTGTACGCCGACGCTGGCACATTTACTGCTTCTATCTCCCTCTACTACTCATATTATTCTGTCTATTAGAGGTGTGACAGTAAGTTGTGTTTCATCCGATTGTTCGGCGCTCAATTCAATACACGTGTTACAAACAATCTACCACGCGTTTTGTTCTAGATCTCCTGAACAATGCAGAGCTGTGTTTTTAGATGAGATCACATCCCTCGTTTTTGACACCACATCTGGTGTTGTTGACACACTGGGGAACACCATCTATCTATCTATCTATCTATCTATCTATCTATCTATCTATCTATCTATCTATCTATCTATCTATCTATCTATCTATCCATCCATCCATCCATCCATCCATCCATCCATCCATCCATCTATCTATCTATCTATCCATCCATCCATCCATCCATCCATCCATCCATCCATCCATCCATCCATCCATCCATCCATCCATCCATCCATCCATCTATCTATCTATCTATCTATCTATCTATCTATCTATCTATCTATCTATCTATCTATCTATCTATCTATCTATCTATCTATCCATCCAACCATCTATCCATTTAACCATGTATCCATCCATCCATCCATCCATCCATCCATCCATCCATCCATCCATCTATCCATCCATCCAACCATCCATCCATCCATCCAACCATCTATCCATTTAACCATCCATCCATCCATCCATCCATCCATCTATCTATCTATCTATCTATTTAACCATCCATCCATCCATCCATCCATCCATAAAAATAAATAAGACGAAGCTCCCAGTAGATGGGAAAAAATGTCTACAATCCACTTAACAGAAGACAAGAAAACCAGCAGATTAATCAGCGACGGTATCCAGAGATGATGCACTCGGTCCACCTGTCTGTACGTGGATCGATCTATGGCCGATGTTTTGCCGCCCAGCAGGATTCAACACGTGTTTCCACGATCTCACGCCACCCGGTTGTCTCCCGGATGCCTCTTTCACATTTTTTCACACCACTTAAAGGTGAAAGCAGCAGTATCCCCTATAGCACGAGCAATGCTTTTTCAAAGGCGTCGCTGTAGACATCACATAGTAAACTCTTCTTTCATCTCCTCACTCGCTCTTATTGCAATCAGACAAGGCTTTGCCCATATGATAATTGGCTTTGATATGGATGCAGTTCCGTTGAGATTTGTGTATCATCAATCCTTTTTTTTTTTTTTTAATGTTGCATTTCTCAGCTGCTCGACATCGGTTTAATCTGGCTGCGAAGTGATGCTTAGCTTCTGACAAATTTCATATGAAAGAGCAGCTTTTTTTTTTTTTTTTTTTTTTTTTTACTCTCCAAAGTTTCTGACTGTGGGTTTTACGGAGGTAAGATCCAGCATGTGAGGCTGATTGAAATTCCGGCGCTGTATTCAAAGTTGTCCTCAGTTTCAGCTGAAAAGCAGTCCTATGTAATTATCCTAATCACAGTTTTAAAAGCAGTGGAGCTGTCAAATACTCCCATGCAGGATAACGCACATATTGGCTAGAAATGAGCTCGTTCGGACAAACAATGTGTGTGTGTCAGAAATGTCACTAGCTGAACAAAATGCCCTCTATTGTTGCTCTGTGACACCTGTGGCTACCTTTTTCTTTTTTTTTTTTTTTAACAGACAAGCTATAATTAAGTACTCAAAGAAAGATGTAGATGGGAATTATTAATGCTAATTTATCTACTTTAGTATTTTTTATTTATTTGTTATGGCTTATTATCTGTCGCTATTGTTGTGCTCCCGTGTCTGCGGCATTTTGTCATCGTCGGAAACCTTTAAATGAACACAATAACAAAATAAAAAAAAGAACAGACGCATGCACTCGGCTGAGAAACACAACAACCAGTTAAAATGTGGAATAAAATCAGCCGAACCCGCAGTGCTTCTGAATGCTGGAAGAATCCGGTTCTTCATAACACCCCAGATCAAAAGCAGACAGCTAACAACCCAGCAACTCTGTTAGAGGCTCTGTGGTGACCTGAAATTCAACTCATGTTTTCTAGAGTTTCTCTCAACTGAGGCTTTTCTGGGACAGTGTTAATGCAACATGAGAGACAATATAAGATGTGCAAGCAAACGCTACCTGGCAAAATGTTTCCTTGCGAAGCTTCCCTGAGCTGCATGTAGGCAAATATCCTCCTTCTTGTATATATATTTGCATGGCTGTTTGCTTTATACTGGGATGCACTATGGTAATGCTTGTTTTCATCTGCATCGCAAACGTCCAGAGGTTCAGCCAATCAACTTAATTTTTAGGTCAACAAAACAGCGTGCACGTCGACTCCTCTGCAAGTCTCTCCGCAGCCTGCTATTTTCCACAACACCCCTCTTTTTTTTTTATGTACTTTCATAAAGATGTTGACAAGTATGTTTGGAAAAGCTCAAATCCAGCTTAACCACAAAAATAGTGTAAAGCTGACCTTCCAGGCAAAGAGCAACGGTCTGAGATTGTTCAGGAAATGTATTAAATAAAAAAACTGACCTACCGGTGGAGAGTTAAAGGGATTTACACCCTCTCAAGAGAAGTAACTTAAAGGTAAAGTCTGCTTATTTTTAAGCTACATATATAAATCTGTAGCATGTGCTAGATTTATTGACTCCTTCACTCCCACTGCTCCCATTCCTTCCAGTTCGACTTCACCTCCCTTTTCCTCCCTCTGTTCTGTGCTGGAATAGTGTTGAGCTGCTTTGTTTGTTTCCCATTTGTGATGCCAGGACTGTGTATGAACACCAGACAAAACAGGTAGAGGATGGACAGGTCAGTCAGGATTACCAACGTTATTTCTATTTGCTAAACGCCAGAATAATGAGAGAAAAAAACATTTAGAGAATTTTTTATTACATTCTTCAGAGTCAGAAGTTTCCATCCATCTCCTCAGTATCTGCTAGCGTTGCCTTTAAACTCTATGACTTGGGTCAAACGTTCTGGGTTTCCTTCCACAAGCTTCTCACAACAGTCTGATGGGTTCTGGCCCATTCCTCCTGACAGAACTGGTGGAACTGGGTCAGGTTTGTTGGTCTCCTTGCTCCACTGATGTTCTCCAGGATGGAGATCAGGGCTTTGTGATGGCCACTTTAAAGGCAACGCAACCAAATACTAAGGAAATGGATGTAAACTTCTGACTCTGAAGAAAGTGGTTCTCTAAAAAAAAATTCTCTCTCTCATTATTCTGGCGTTTAGCAAATAGAAATAATGTTGGTGATCCTGACTGACCTGAAACAGGAAAAGTTTAGTCTGATTTAATGTCAGATAGTGAGAAAAAAAAAGATTTTATGTCTTTTTATACAGTGGATGTAAACTTCTGGTTTCAACTTTACAGCAACAGCAATAAAGATAATCTCCATGTTAGGTGATGATGATGATGATGAGGCCTATCTCGTCTCCCCTCCTGCCCACTCCCTCCTACTGCGGAGTTGAACAGTTTGATGGCATGGGGGGAACCAAAGAGTGTTTAAGTCTGTTTGTGTTGCAGCAGCCTGCCGCTGAACATGCTTGTCTGGTTGCTGATGATGGTATCGTCCAGAACGTCCAGCAGGGTTGAAATGAAATAATTAGGAAAGGTATGGATGTGTTTGACAACTTCTTCTACCTTCAAAACTCAAAGAAGTAGTTACGAAGGGTTAACGAATTATTAATTGATTAGATATGTTCTGACATAAATTACCATGAAGACGTGCGGTGGGCCGGGGGGGTGGAGCAGCGGGCGCTGGCTGAGGCTTGAAGTCAAAGCTGGGTGGTGCTCATATCTGCACAGCAGCCACCGGTGTATTGATCGGTGGGTGAAAAGCTTGTGATGGTACGTGTTGTCATGACAAGTCCAGAACCAGCTGTCTTGGCAGCATGGGGCAGAACAGACTCCCGGTGAGGTGTACAAGCTCTCTGTACACACACACACACACACACACACACACACACACACACACATCCGGCAGGAGCTGCTCGCTGTTCAGGTCACTGACAGTTCAAAATCCCAGATTTCTGGTCCTGCAAAGTGGAGAGTCGACTGCCGCTGAGCGAGGAGGTGCGTACGGTGACTACAGAGCTCTGCAGGCACAATCTTATTTATATTCAGTATATAGATTTACCCTGACTCATCATGGTGCAGGAAGAAGTATTAAGACTGCCGCCGCATATCACTGGAAGAAAAGAAGGGAAAAAAAACAAAAGTCCTCTTATACACTTTGTCAGTGAGATCATCGTACAAAAAGCAAATCAATCATTTACATACGACGGTTGGTTGTGAAACAGAAACCCGCCGCTGACTTCACACGTCGCTTAAGTTTTTTATTAATCTCATTTCTCTTTTCGATCGTGCCCACGCAAAAAATGGAAATCAAATGTCAATGCGGTTTCATATCTATACAATATATTTCTTTAATAACTACACCGAATAAATGCAAGATCGCCGGCTTCCATCAAAGTCACGGCGGTACAATCTGATTATTCGATTGAGTTTGCATATTGCGCCGCCCGTCTGCTTCCTTGTTCTCCGCGAGATGAAACAATGCGGCCGAACCGGGCTGTAGCGGGATGTTTCATCATATCAGGATAACAACTGTTATTCCCGATGCCACAAGCCACAGTATAGAAAATTCACAGCTGCCTGTGTTTAAAGGCCTATTAATTCCAGCCATGACTGCTGAGAGATGAAACAGCTGGCCATAAACTATCTTTGACAAACTTGTGTGTTATGTGAGAAAAGAAAAGAAAGGATAGTTAGGCAGTCTCTCTCCGTGTGTCGCTGATTTTTTGTTTCCTCCATCATCGCTTGTGCTACATTTCCCTCCTCCTCCTCCTCCTCCTCTGCCAGAGACATCACATCAAAAGAGGAAGGACAGAGAGAATATTTCATTTCCGAACAGTTCACTTAGGACTGTTTCTTCGGATTCCTCAAGGACTTTACAGGTAGCCTTTTTTCAGCGATTTAGTGCTGGCTCTGTGTTTCCACTGACATGAAAAATTAAATAAATGGATCCTGCATGAAACAGTTTTGGGGCTTGGAGTATGTCGAGTTTCCCGTCCAGAGCCTTTGTTTATCCAAAGGCAGTGAATCATACCCGTCGAACTGCTTTTATTTGGATTCCGTAACTCTACGCTCATCAGCCAAAGTGGACTTTATGTAAGCCATTAGTGTGACGATCAGCCTCGGAGATCTTTCTCCCTTCCTGCCCGTGAAGCCGGCGCCTCTGGGGGGCAGTAGAGGCATCGACGCTTCCTTTCATCTCATCCTAGCCGCATGAAAGGGGGCAAGGTCAGAGGGGATTTGGGCTTGGCTCACCACCACATGTTTCGCTGCTCGCCCAGTCTCGCTTTAGGCACAGATTATCACCATATACCGGCTACTGTTACAGTCCACCTTTGCGGCTTTGGTGCTCTGCCAGGTCCTGATTGATGTATCAGGAGGCTCTTTCCTTCAATATTTATGCAACCAAAGCCCTCTCCTTACTGCGCTGATAAAAACATACACAAACATCAAGAAATTTAAAGAGCTCCTTAAAGGATTTCCCACCAAATGTACATCAACAAAGCAGAGCTAGAAGCCGTTTAAAGAGCTTTAACTTGAGATGCTTAACCTGTGAAGACTGCGTGTTAAACCCCGGCCTTCCTTCTTTTTATGTCAGCAATATCTTTGTGCTCTTTTTTTTTTTTTTTTAAATATACATTACACGTTATCCGGTTAATATAATTTGGCCTTTTGGGAATTATTGTTCCCACCGTTTCTTTGATTATTTCCACCCAGGCGATGAGCTGGACACCCGCTTTAAGGATGCTGCGAATGATAAAAGATTAATAAAGCCTTGGGTGCGCTCTCCTTTGATGCGCGTTCCATACGTGCACTAAATTTGTTTCGTAAACACAATGAAGGCTCTCTGCAGTAAATGGGCAGCGCGTGGCTTCATTTGTGCTGATGATTTGGCAGCGAGTGGAAGCATCAGGCAGAGCGTGGCTGGAGGAGAACTCGTCCAATGAGTGGAAAATTAACAAATTCATTATGTGTCTGGAGAGTGGAGACTGTGATTAAGAGATGTTTTCTATAACTTCACCGATCCTGTCACCTGAGTAGGAAATGATATATAGAGTGACAGCCAATAGTTTCTTTCTGCTCGGTTATTTTTTTTTCTCCTCTCGTTTCAAACACCTGAGCTGTACTGAGGTAAGCGCTGACAAATCTTCCTCCAACATTTCTCCTGTAGTACCTACAACACAGAGATGCTTCAAACCTATCGTTTTATATGCTTCCTCACAGTCTCCAGAGGCCTCAGGAGGACTTTGCTCAGAGTCCCAGTGTGGTGAGGTCGAAGTCATCCAGCAGTGGCCTCCGTCTGGCATTTTACCCAGAGCACATCCTGTGGGAGCGGGAGCTTTGGAGCCGGCTGCGCGACCACATCAAACAATGGCTTTTTGTTGTAAACAAAGCCAGGGCAGCTTGCCGGGGGCCCTCTCTCTCCTTCCCTCTCTCCTGCCGTTCACGGCCCGTATCCAGTCTGCCTACCATAATTCTGGACTGTCAGACAAATGTGCGCCAATGCACCACAAGTCTCTCTATTCCATTTGTATTTGTACACAAAGACCGTGAACCTGGCAGCGCAACAGACAAATTCAAATTCGTTGGAAAATAGTAAAGCAAGATGAAAAGCAAAGCTAAAGGTTTGCCTCAAGAGGATAGTTAAAACAAAATCACCTGAACAGTTGTTTGACTGCACGGCATGAAACATAATGTCCTTGCGTTTGTTTATTGGTAAACGTAATCGCTGCTGTAGCTGCTTGTGTCCAGGGGATAGAGCGCCAGTTGTGCATAAAACATTTTGTGTGCATTTGTGGGTTTTTTTTCCTCCTCGGCCCGCACTTCCATATGCTCTCCGGAAAGATCCGTGTGCATTCTTTCGGAATGTGTTATCTAGAAGTCCATAGGTTCACATATATTTTCTGGAGAGCACAGTTTTTCCCTGCGATTTTTCTGAGTTTGGACTTTTCTCATTTCTCACAAATGACAGGCCGAGCACTTAATTTTAGTAAAGGCTAAATAAAACATTAGTCACTGAAAGCAGAGTGCAGCATCTACAGAAGCAGTTTTTTTAGGCTGGCTGGCAAACTGTGCGGCATATAAAAAGGTTGTTTGTGTTCCTGGGCTGATTATTTTTAATTTATTTATTGAAATTGAGCGCGCGTACACAGTACCTGCAATCAAAAATGTGTTCTATTAGGAAATAAACTTTCTTTTGATTATTTGCACGCCATAGTTTATGAGATAAATGTTTTCTCTGGATGAAAGTTTTTCCAACTGATATTTAATTCAATGTATTAAATTAATTTACAATTGAGCACTTTAAAGGAGTCGAGTAACTCCATGAAACCACTTAAAATTCACCAGAGCTTCTGTGATAGCTATGCCAGCTCTAGCGAGGTGTTTTCAAGGCACTGACATCTACAACAGAGTACTACAGTAAAAACAGGACACAAGATTCCTCAGGACTTGTCATCATGCTGACTATCTTTTTTTTTTTTTTAACTCCTTTAAAAAGACTGAAAAGTATCCGAACCAGGACAGGCAGCTGCTGCAGCAGCACTTATACTGTGAGGCTGCTGCTGCTGCCCTTAATTTCTAAATCACTAATGTGCTATTTAAGGGTGTGTATACGGCGCTATGCACATTTTTACCTATACTGGTTTGTGCTGCTAACAGCTTCCCTGTGGGTACGCTTGTTTAAATTATTTATCATTACCTCTTTTTTAACTCACTTGTTTTATGTCTGGAGGTGCTTACTGTATGCTGTGTGAAGATTTTTGTTTGTTTTGTGAGAGGCATGTAAAATGGCATGAAACGTTGAATTCTGAAGATGTCAGTTCATGTTGATAATGATGTTTTTCAATTATAGATCGCAACCGGGCCAAATCAGTAGCTGTAGCTGTAGCTTAGGCTATTTCACCAGCTACCTCTCATTTGCTTTCGCGCTTGTCTTTGTTTACGGCTCCGTTTTACTGCTGTTTTTGCAAAAAAATTGGTGCAATATTTTACTGAAAAACAGATGTTCCAAATGTCAGATTCAGTTCTTCACTCCGTTTTGCCCAAATCTGTTGACATTGCTTTTATTTTTTGCCTCTGTTGGGTGGAATAAGTTTGCAGCGGTGGCCCACTTGGCACACTGACCAGTCCAACTAACAAGTCACACTCACCATGAAATTACACTTAATAGGTTCCCAAAGGTGCTGCACTACAATGTCACATTACATCGAAAACCCATTTCGGGATCAGGAACCATTCAAAACACTGGCAAATGGTGCAACACAATGCAACCCCCTGCTGTTTCATGTTGGAGCCATTACCGCTCATGCATCTGGCCTGTACTTGATCAAAGGTGACAATGCCGAGTGTTTTCGCAGTAGGGCTTGTGCTTACCCCCAGTGATTAGCGCCGCGCCGTCCTCAGGAGTGTTGACTGCGGTTGATATAGACCAGTGATCACACTTTAGCTATGATAATGAAAGAGTTTAAACACCCAGCTAATTGAAATGCTGGTACGAGGCAGCAGCTGGGGCGCGTGCTTCGCTATTATCACTACTAATAGTTTTGATCGGAAAGGGAAACAGGAAAGGGAAAAGGAGGCCCATCTCCGAGTCCCAGGAGCCCCGGAGACCCTCCCAGGCTATTACAGTCTGTGTTGTTCTATTATGGCACCTATGTATATTTTACCCAAACTGATATTCTGTCAGCAACTCATGCAGAGTGGAATTTGGAGAGCTGGTTAATTGCAGGGTTTGCCGATAATTGTTTCATTAATTCTAGCTGGCTCCCATTGTTCCCGGGCAGGCACATGGGTCCAAGCCTACGCAGAGCTTGGCAGTAGTTTTTAAACGAAGGGGAAATGGAACAACCTGCTTCACTGCCCCCGCTGATCCCTCGGGTTTCAGCTAGTTTTTCTTTTTTTTTTTTTCTTCTTTCCTCTCGTACCTAGTGTGTCAAGGGCATTCCCCATTTCCAGGCTTCTGGAAACATGCAGAGGTCAATCATTCTAAAAGCTGGCTGAGGCACGCGGCAGGGGACCAGATTTACGTACTCTCTTTATATTCTGTTTGACAGAAAGACCGGTACGTTTGTTCTTAATAAATACCACCGTTTAAACAGTCCTGCAACAAAAAAAAAAAAAAACCCCAACCCTTCAAAGAAAATGTACTCTGTAATGTTCAGGCATCATTTATTTTGTTTTTTTGACAAAAGGCGGATTAGCATGCTGTTAACATTTATATCCTGATTCCGTTTCATATGAAGTGGAAATTATAATGGATTGAATTCTAACCAAGTATGTGCATGCTAATCACGCTGCTTTGCTGTTTGAGATCCACATGCTGACTGCTGAAGGGGAAAGAGGCTCCTATTGACTCTATTTGAATCCATTGCTGAGCACATGTTCCAATCTCAACGCTGAGAACTGGGGTTATAAAGTGTAGCGATGGGGAGTACACCAGAGGCCAGAGGCCAGTGGCTTTATTGCTATTTGGAGCACTGCTGTGTGTCTTTGAGGTTTGAAAAGTTTGAATTAGATTTGCTTCAGCACATCTCCAGCTGGGAACTATGTAAATTGACAGTAAGGGACCTTATCTGTGCAGGGAAAGTTAAAGCTTCTGCCTCCAGCTCTACAGCCATGGGCACAAGCATTTTATATCCGCCACACTGAATAGGTAGTCTATAAATTGTCATGTACCAATGATTGAATAGGTTCCTCCTCTTATCTGGTGGCCATCAATAGCAAAACTGTAACCATATGAGTGTATCCTGCTGATAAAATCTATTTCTGGTCCTGTTCTTTTGGGACTGAACTTCTTTTTTTCATTTGGGGGAATTAACCCAGCATGAAAATATTTTTCAGTATCTTTTTGTTCTTTAAGAAAAACAGGATGCTCGAGCTTTTCAATTCATGCGCAGTTAGCCTAAATAAAGGAAGGCTTCAATCCCTTCAGTGTGAGGCTTAGAAGAATACATTTCAGCTTTTGAATCACAGAGTAAATTCTGTGTCCTGCCGCTGGGTTCATAGCAGTCAGTGGGCTGGTGTAGCCTGTAGACCCTGGGCAGGGCTTTACAGTGAGAGACAACAATCCTCTGTCATGGCTGGTGGCCGTTTCTTTTCCCCTTGAACTGCAAAAACATGTGAGGAGCCGAAGCGCCTCTGTGTAGCAGAGAGAGAGAGAGAGAGAGAGAGAAAAAAAGCCTATCATTTATTATTCAAATGAAATGAGGTCCGGCAGATGGTGGAAGAGGGGCCGTGGGCTTGCGGCAGAAAACCTCCTGCTCTCTACCTCTGTGATTTCAGTCAGCCCGTGACGAAATAAAAAGTTCAAAGGGAATCAGCGATCGTGACGAATCTCATTAGCATATTTCCAATGAGCAACATTAGAAGTAGAGATGGTGGAGTGGAGGGTGTATCCCATGCAGGAACTAATCAATGTATGCTGTGTATACGTGATACCGCGAGCATCGCTTACACGTACCGCCGAGTGTTTAATTTAATCCTGTTTCAAATAGGCCTGGCTTCCAAACAAGAGCAGGCAGCGTAGGGTAAATGTAAATACTCAACATAAACAACACAGATTTTTTTATTAAATCTACACACTGTGCACAGTTTGTCTACAAAACTGAGAACGGCGTCAGTGGAAAATTCGAAAGCAGCCAATCAGAGAGCAGCGTTACACAAGTGGCTCACATTCACCCAGAGATCAACCAAGCACAGTGCATCTAAACCATTTTGACTGATTAATTATTTTAAAGTTAATTCATGTTTCTCATGCTTAAGTAGCCTTACTTCTATTGCAAATTGGAAGTGGACGGTGCCTCAAAACCAGGAAATAACGAGCCGCTAATACAAAATTCCTAAAGTAAGCATATCGATGGAAGAAGTCACAAACACGCCAATTCTTTTTATTTTTTAATTAATTTTTGGATGAGGGACAAGAAAAATTGTGCTTCTGAAAACACACAAAACTCTATTTTACAGTATACGCTGTGTCAAAACATCACGATCGGGTGTTAACATATCTTAAACTAGAAAATGCTAATTGGATTTAGCCTAAGTGAGTAAACAAGGCAAATTTTTGCAGCACAAAGCGCCCCTATCAGCAGGATGACATCTTTTTGTCCGTCCAGAAGTCAGTTTTATGACGTGACATTGCCGCGTTTATTGCTCGGTTAGGTTGAGGCACAAAAACAAGTTTGCTTAAGTTCAGATCATGTGTTCGGTTAAAATTAGTGCTCGTTAAAGTAAGGGGACCCGTTGTCGTTAAAGTGTTAAACATGTGAGGCGGGAGTGGCTCAGTGACATCTCCAGGCCACGAAAAAAATAAAATAAAATGGAGCATCGCACCACACCTGTGCCATGTAAAGCTGTATAAATGTGAGCAATTGGCTGCAGCCTCAGTAATGCCCAAAGCTCGAGTCGAGGCAACACAGGTGCAACAGAGGATGGGGGCAGTCTTTCAGTGGTAATGCAATGTTAGTCGGTGGGAGGGTAGAACGAGAGTCCCGGCGTAGAAAATGCACCCAGGTGCTTCTGCAGCTGTGAAAAGTCTGAACCGCTGTGCGAAAACTGGAAAAATGCTAAGGAGGGGATCAGCAGAAAATAATGTAAACTCTCACCAACGATGAGTCTCCATCAGCATATTGATGATGAACTGGGTTTGCAAACTCAAGGACGGGAGGTGGGCCCCCCACATCTAATTAGAGGGTGTCAACATTTTCTTTAATATAAATTTCATATCGCAAATAAGTGCCAAAGAGTTGAGTCCGTGCCAGAAGCGGTCTTGTGAGGTTCAGGATGATTTAAATCTGTGTTTAGCCATTTTCAACCAGTGAAATGTAGATTTTTAAAATTATTTTGGATAGACATGTCAGTATCATGTCATTTCACTAATTGTTGCAGCTTAAAAAACACATTTAAGCGTGCAGAAATATCAATAGTCCATACACGCTGTACAACTTCTGCTGTTACCCAGAAATCCGGAGTGGTTCGAGTCATTCTGTGGACACTGCAGCATTATGGAGTGCCGCTGTGTCGTGCCATTTGCCTGAGCACTATAAAACACTGCCATGTGTGGGGTGAACCAACCGAGGCTGGGCTTGTAAAAGGCAGAAAACTCTTAAGCTGCCTCTCAGACACATAAGACTTCAGCACCTGTCAAGGGGTTACTTAAGTGTCAGCCCCCGTAACCACGTGCACCCAGCAACATGCAGCTAACCTATATCCTACACGGCGCTTCATGTTATTTGCTTCTTTATTCTGCGAGAGACAATTCTCCCCTTCCATACACAACCGAGCGCGGCTCCATCTCTGATTTGAAATATCGGGCTGGGAGATGCTCTCGCCCCCGAGGCACGACTGTATTTCAAAAACTGAAATTTGAGTGAGTTTTTCTGAAGTTCCCTGTGGTGCTGTTCTTTTGGACCACAACAGGCCGCAAATCTGGCAGCAGCAGCGCTTTCTCAGTGAAAATACAGTGGAACATCCACCCATTAAAGCACAAGAGGAATTTGGTTAGGGAAGGAATGCAATAAAACGTATGAAAAAGCCAAATTTGACTTTACACAAAGGATCTAAGAATGCCACTGAACCAAATGAGGGATATAAAGGAACAAATAGATCACAATCTCTTTATTTATGGGATATAAAGGAAGGAGCGGTCACGTCCTGCAGGAGGCTTTTGGTTATCACATAACATTGGAATGTTCCGTCTGCAGAGTAGAAAGAAATGTGCGACATGTAAAATTATGCAATTTGTTAATCCTAATTTGATATTCATTGTGGAAGCGGTAACATGTTGGCAGTTTAGCTATTTGTTTTTTAGCATATTAATTAATGGGGTATATAAAACAGCCTCTTTGAGAACGTGTTGCATTAAAAAGAATCCTAATGGAAATCTTTAAACAGAAACATTTGGACATTTGGCTTGGCATCGCTTTGCTCTTTTGTTCAGCCGAGATGAAAAAATGTCCTAAATACGGTGCAGATTAATATCACAAAAACGCCACTGCTGGGAAAAACCCAAGTGTTGCTTTACTGGCAACAATCAGGGGCTACGAATGTCTGCTTTACAGATTTGTAACTAAGGATTTTTAAAAACAAAGACAAAACAATAGAGTGCTAAACTGTAAGGCTCGCTTCGGAGGGAAGATTAGCAGTCGAGGCTCTGACTTTCTGCACCAGATAACTGCAGCCCTCACGGAGGCTTTTTGCAGCTCGCACACGACATTCTTGCAATATCAGTTTGTGCATCCCACTCCTCAAACGGAAGCACTTTGCCAGTGTCACCTTGTAAATTCCTCCGCCGCTGTTATAAATGCAATCTAGCGCTTTGAAAATGAAGAGACCACCATGTGCTCGGAACATACCTTCGCTCGCAACAGGTTCTTCTTTTTCCTGACTCCCACCCAAACACTCACCCACTTATTCCTCTCCGCTCCGCGACCAGAATAGAAGCAGCGAAGTGACATTGACGAGCCCACTGGGCCTGCAGGCTGACGTTGGCCCACCCTGGGATGGGGTTGGTGGAGGACCACCCTGGCAGTGGAGCTAAGCCCAGGGTGCCTGGGCCAATTTATGGCACCTACGCGGCGAGATTGCACTGTAGACACTTTAAAAAGCAAGTGGCTGATTCACAGATTTGCTTCCTGCTTCCATTCATGGCTTTATTTTTCATTGTTTGCCACACTTACACATTTCTGCGCTACCTGTGTATATTTTTAGCTGCAGCCATCACGTATGTGTTGCATATTATTATTATTATTATTCTTTTGTGCTTTTTTGTCGTCCCTCTTAGCTCACAAGGCCTTCATGTTATAAGTACATATGTGGATGCGAGCACAATTTTCTGCAGTTTCATAAAAGGAGCATAAAAAGCTTCGTATTTTCTGCTGCGACGAGGATAATTCTCCCCCGGATAACTCTTTAGTAATTGCATAAACAGCCATACGTTGTATTTATTTCCTAGCTGTACAAAGTGCATTTTTATATCACATTTCTTAGGCGCTAATCAAATATCAGACATAAAACGGTTAGTAAGTCATTATGTGTTAAACAGCACAATACATCCAATGCTGTGGTGGCCCATTTGCTTTCATTACATCCGTGTAGGGTATAAATTCCTCCCTGATCGGCTCGACATCCCTTCGCTCCTCATCCTAGCCGGCTATATATTGGATTACTGTCAATGCAGCGTGTTTGACCTCAATTGTATTTGCATCTCTGTAATTAGCAGAATTAGTACAAACTTCAGTCAGATCTGAAGATGCTCACATTGCAAGGTAATCAAGCGTTAATGGATCCGCTTTTTTTTCACATAGTATGATGGCTGTTCCCTTCCATCGTATTTCCCTATACAGTAGGAATGCCCTTCACATCTCGCAACGCTCTGTATTACTCACTGAGCAAATATGAATAATCTCCCCGTGATGACATGTACGGTTTATGAGTAGCATGCAGCTTTGCAATCAAGCCCAAAGCAGCAGTGTTTTATTGTCTCCGCTGTCTCTGATTGTTGCTGTAACTCGGCTAATACATTTAGGTCAGCGAGGCTTCACATCGTCATAAAGTCATCCAAAAAAAATGATGCCATTATTGTCATTATTGTTATTGACTCCTGAAATTGATCGAATTGCAGCGAGCCTTCAAAGGTACAGACGGTAATCAGAAGCACCCCTCCAGTCTGACTGCACAAAAGGAGCGAAATTAAGACCAGACCAGACTGTGGACGAGGCTTAATCCACAGCAGATTCTCCCCTCAGCTTGAATAAAGCTTTGCAGCGTGGCTCTCCACTACGTCTGCTTGCTCTGGTAACAAGCCTCTTCTGTGACCGGGAGAGAAGAAGAAGAAGAAAAAAAAAATTCATAAGCGAGGCAAAAGGTAGGGATAACCTCCCCTCCTTTCCTCTTCAAATAGAGGCATGCTGAGCTCCACTAGAAAGGGCTGGTGGTAGGGAGGCACCAGGGAGCAGTCGAGCCCCTCTGCCCTTCAGTCCTCAGTTTTTAACCAGCCTTTTCCACGACCCAGTGTGCACGCAAGGCAAGCCAAAATAGATAATGAGGAATGTCAGCCTAGAAACAGAAAATCACCTCTACCAAGACCAAACTGTTCCAGAGGACTGGCTTGCATTCCACAGCAACTCTGAGTGATTTATTACAGCCCAGAAAAAAAAAAAAAAAAAAAAAAACAAGTCTCCCGAATAGACATCTAGCTACACAGCTGGTTAATGCCAACTGGTTGTGACTTGTGATGAGTAATGACATCCCTTTGAGTCAGTAGCTTTGTTCTGCCGTGTCTGGATGATGGATCATTCTTTTAAACTCATTCTCAAGATGCGCAGATTATTCATTTCACAATAATTATTTTATTATTATTTTATTTTTTTTTAGAGCAGAACTGTGAGAAGCCATTTCCCCCCCTCCGCTAGGTCAGTCGTGTTATCACGTTTCCGCGGAGCATGAGTCAAAGCAGTAGTTGTCCACTTTTCACTGCGCTCATCAACAGTAGATCCGAGGTCCATACAAACCCAATTAAGAATCAATTTGAGCCAGTGTCAGACAGTCTGGCGCCTGGAGAGGGGTAAATGCTTTTAATATGAACATTTTATCGTTGTCTCACAGTCTTCCATCGTCTAACAGTCTGGTATGTGTAAAGTATCTGTCATGAAGCCTGATGCCGGAATACTACCGCAGTAGTACGTCCACAGACCTCAGCACATGGCATGCACATGAAAGGAAAGGTAGAAGAACTGATATGTGTGACAATCCCACTTGAAAGGCGTAAATCACAGAATACTCGAGAACAATGGGATTTTGTCAGTAGCCGTGATTGGCATATTTATTCTGCCCGCTGTTCAGTCTTAGTTTAGTCCCGAGACAAATGTCACGGCATGAAATGCGCTCTTGAATCATGTCAAACACGGCCCAGATCGATGCGGCTGCCACGAACGCTTTAAAAACCGCCACCTTTGCTTCTCCTATCTGGCGAAATAAATTCCTCCTATGCTTCCTCCCACTTAGCATCACAGCTCAGCCATCAGTTAGAGGAACAGAGGTGAGCAGACGTGGATCTGCATGTCTTGTTGTTGTTGTAGTGGCTTCGTCTCAACCTTTATCGACACCACTTTCGAGACAAATTACATGTTTTATGGCAGTAGCTGCAAAAACCAAACAAACATACAGCAATGTAGTATTTGAAGCCAAACAGTCATGTTTAGTTCTGTGTTTACAATAGACTCTATATATAGGGGCGCTATCAGAGTTACAGTGCATCTTATTTTACTCACACCACGTAGCACGCTCCACATCCACATGCAGTTTGTAGCATTTCAGACAACAGGAGTCTAGAGCGAGCGCACGGTGCTTGAAACCTGTGCAACAACAGCCTCTTTAGGGCGGCTCTCTCCACGCTGACATACCTGCGGCTGTGAAACGCCGTGATTATCACTTGAGGCAACGCTGTGCAGAAAGGAGCTGTGCAGAGGTGATGCTTCTAGCAGCCTGAGTGGCTGTCAAGAAATGAGTCGTGTTTTTCTGCACGGGTTCAGCTGAGCGTAGGGGTAATTTTTACACCCAGCTTCTCAAAGATTGTGATGATTTTCATGCTGTTATTGACTGAACAATTAGTGTCAGCGTGACTAGATGCATGGTTTGAGGCGACATAGGTGCGCCGTGTTTTGACGGATCTGACAGTATCATGACATGCTTCACTCATTTGTCAGCTAATGCTATTTGTAGCAGGGCATTTGCACATATGATGCTGGATAGAAACGCCGGCCACCTCTTGATGAGTGGGCACTGACATTTTTGAGCATCATCCACCATTTAGTTAACAGGACTCTATCTGGGGAAAATAAAGGGAAAGCATGATACTGTGGTTTTCTGTCCATATTCGGCTCTAAATAGAAATCGATGCACTGCTGCAGTGGAAGCAACAACAAAAACAAAAATGCAAGACAAAGTTATCATTCAACAGCTACAACTCTCATGAGACTTTGGGCCTTTTTCTGAGCAGCCATTATCGTCACATTCATGTCATACCTTCTAAGCTGTATTTCCGAGCAGCCAAACAATAAAAACCGTTCACATCAGCCTCCAATTCTCTGAGTCAGACACATTGGAAATTTGTGACCCAGACGATATGTCCCACTGGGTGTGGAGATCACTAAACTGCTGACAGAATGGCTGCGAAAGTTCAAGACTTGGCTTGTTTTTAAAAAAGAAAAAGGAAAACAGATGAATGTCCATGCTTTCACCTTTAACTAAACTTCCAGGTAAAATGGTTCAAACACAGTTAAATAGTTTTCTTAACATAAACAATAACTTCAGGATTTATGTAAATGCCAGTAGCTGATCACCAAATTCTTTTCAAGCGGCTCAAGGAACCCATTGGACCGTCTGCCATTATTTGAAATGGTTTGCATCTTATCTTTCTGGCAGAGAGCTCTTTATGGCAATTAATGATAATTCGCCCGAGCACTCTAAAATGTTCCCCAAGGATCGATTCTTAAGCTTTTGCTTTTTTAAAACGTGTATATTTTACCCCCCGGCGGTGTCATCTGGAGACCTGGCACTCTTTCCACAGCCAGACGGGCTTTGTGTCTCCCGATCGCACAGGCGGCGCCCGTCGATGCTCCTTTTTAGACGTCTTTGAGATATCAATGCCTGGATGTCTGAAAACTTTTCGCAACTCAGGCAGGTGAAGTTCAAGCTCAGAGAGTGAAATTGTCACAAAGTGAGGCCATTTCTCTCCCGGATCGACACAGAGACGGTTACAGTTGATTCAGAACTCTGCCGGCCAAGTGCTATCGGACCTGTGCTAAAGTCCTTACACTGGTTGCCTGACAGTTTCTGTATTGATTTTAAAATTCTGTTACTTGTCTTTAAAGCACTTTGAGGTCTTGCACCGGCCTGCTTGTCTGGCACGTCTCCAATCTATGAACCAGGGTGGTTTTATTTGTTCCAAAGTGCTGGACAAAAACTTTTGGCGATGCAGCTTTTTAGTCTTTTTATGTTCAGAGCTGTTGGAACGCTGCGGATCTGAGACACCTCAGACGTTTTTATGACCCACATCTATTTTATTTTGTCATTTTTCCTGTGTGTTAGCTCTTATTGATGCCATTTTTCCTTTTCTTTTTTATTTATTTGCACTTTATTTATTCTTAAATTGTTAGTTCCAGCATCGTTTTATGGCTCTAACTGCTCTCCACCCTTTTCTTGCGTTAGTCTCGAATTGTTAATGTAATTTTATTGCCTTGTTATCAGCTTGTGAGTCACCTGTGAAGCACTCTTAATCGCACTAACCTGTACAAACGGCGCTATAACAGTAAAGCGGCTAATTGAAATGCACCAATATTAACACCAGCACAATCAATCTGGCTAATAAGGAGCTATACGGTGTTTGTATGCGTCTGGTATCGCTCGGTAATGGATCGCTACAGATACATAACACACCTAAAGACTCTACTGTCGATTCAGTGACAAGGTTAGCACCGGGGCTAATCACCTTGTGAATAATGTGTGAACAATGCAGAACCATGTGGGTGTGAGTGAGGAGGGAATTGTAGAGATGTAGCACAAATCATCAAGCTGAATGCTGTTGGCGAACAAATTCAAACATTGCTTTTCCCGTTTCATTGTCATGTTCACTTTATTTCCTGCTTTTACAGACTGTTTACAATATTTACATGAAATCACGACGAAGGGCTAATCCGACTATATAAAGTTATTCGTCCCGCCTCAAAAGTTGCAAAGAAAAGCCGGCCGTGCAGCGAGGGAGGGAGCGCCCGTGCACGGTCTCGTTCAGCCGAGTGAAAACACCTGTACCGGGTTTATTGGGATTGTTTTATCCTAATTAAAAAGTCATGTTTCTCCAGTTTTATTTCATGCCGCAGCTTTTCGGAGCGACTAATAAAGGCGGCCCGCTTTGAGAAATAAACTGTGGACGCTAATTGAACCGAAGCTTGGACTTGGAAGGGATGCAGCCTCAAAGTCCCACCTCGCTTCAAGGCTAGCCGTGTTCCTCTCACATCTATTCCACCATGTATTTCGCTATAATGGGTTTATTGCGCCCAATTTTCCCTGTCAGCTGCTTTGCAAATTACCGACTTCCAACTAGGCCTTGAGTGGATAATATCTTCCAGTTTGGCGGATTTATTATTTATTGCGTCTGTGTTTGTGTCAGGGTTAAACCGTATGGAATGTGTCTGTGCTCCAGGTACTAAAAATAGAGGCAGCCCCAGAACTCCTGCTTGAGTGACAGGATTCCTTTCACTGGCACGCAAAGATGACCCACTTCCGTTTTCCTTAAAAAGTCACACACCGTATGAAGGCATTTCCATAAATTTACCCCTCTCTGGATATTCTAATGATACAACGCTATAGATTTGCCAGTAATGTAGAGTTTAATCTGCTGTTTTTTTTTTTCTTTTCTGAAGAAACAACTCAACAGAGTGCAGGAAACTTAACTCAGCTTTAATCTGCTACTGTTGAATGGAATCATTAGATGCTGTAAATCTTTTTTCTTTCCTTCTCTTTCTTTTCTTTTTTTTTCCTCCTCTCTGTCTTTTCACACTGGAACAATGAGCATCTGTTTCCATTTTTCTGAGTTTCAGCCTCGATGTGAAACAGCGTAGAGTCGCTGCACAACAACGGGCCCCGGCAACACTTTCAACTACACACAAGATAAACATTCACCGTTGGAAACTAAATTAAAACAAATGTTCCCAAGTGCTTTACCAAGTGCTTTAAAATGCTCCACCGTAGATTGAGATGCCTTTTACAGATAAGCTTGTTTTTGGGCTGAGACGCGCTGATATTTTTGGAGCAAATCACACAGTTGGAAAGCAGCGACTCTGGTACATTACATTTATTTGTTCGCTGCTTTTCCCCCCATATAAGAGCATTTTCACAGACGTCCCAAGGACAGAGGAAAGGCAAAGTTCTGTGAGCCAAAAAAGATCTAGAGAGGAGACAAGTCTGGATCCATGTTGCTTGTCAGATTTTATCTATTGTACAGACTTGAATTTGCTTTCTATGCTTGATCTAACTTCTGTCAGCGGAGTCTGCAGTTGACAAAAGTCTCATGGGGAGGAAAAAAAAAACCCAAACTGAGGACAGTATCTTCCAGAGAATACACTGTGGTGCCATCAAGACTTTAGCAGAAATGCCGAACTTACTCCAAAGCAACTTTCAAGTCAATAAAATATAAATTAATAATCCAGTGCGCTGCTGTTTAGACTGTGACTCACAGTGTGTCGCGACCAAATTGGTTTTTAGCTATTTGCTTTGTTGTTTGCACAAACTGGAGCGGGGTTGCGTCGGCGCTTTCCAATTCCAATTTTTCTTAGCATAGTCAAATTGTTAATATTTACTAAGCGGAAATGTCTGTATTACTGGATTCAAGTGTAGAAACCAGCTGAACGTGACGGTTACTTGTCACCAAATATTCACATTTTTCTTACTAGGTGTTGCAAACTGCCAGATAGAATTAGCATTAGCTTAGTAATATTTGAAAGAGGGACATTTGGGTAACATACCTGTAAATAAACGGGACATTTTACCTTTATGTTATATAAAAACAGTTGCTCACTTTAGCATAAGTGGATATTTAGTTATGCTAAGTGGGTTCGACGTGGGAACTCCAGATGTGTACCTTGGTGTCTGGATGGTGCCGGCGTACGCTTCGGGTGCTTTGGGCTGCAGGGTGGGGTTTTTGTGGATTGGACTTGTTTCAGATTGGGGTTCTGGCTGTTAGGAGGCTGGGTCAGTGACACAGGACTTTTGTCATGTTCCTGAGCCCAGTCCTGAGCAGTGTTTGCAGTATGACAGGGATGCATTGTTCTGCTGGAGGAGACCGTTGCCCTGCAAGGGTGTGCTTGGTCTGCAACGGCATCCAGGTAGGTGGTACCGTCTGCATGAACGCCACGCAGAACGCTGTGACAGGATGATCAGTTTCATTCACTTCACCCGTCTGACGTTTTAATGTTATGTCTGATTAATGGTCGTGAATGGTTTTGATTGGACGAGGTTTTCTTGGAACTGATTTGCATGTTGCTGTTTCCCTGTCGACACACGCTGAAGTTGTAATGTTGTTCTCTTCCCTTTTCAATCCGTCCTCTGAAGGTTTGCTTTTTAGCATCAGAACCCTTCTCTGCCTACTCCTGCTCTCATTGTTGGTTTGCGCAAAACTCGGTGCAGGAACGTCGCCGCGGACGCCAGATTTAAAACCTGCCACGAATAGGTTCAACCGGCATTGTGTGACCTCTTTAGAAGGCTTTTAAATTCATATGTGAAGTGTTGCAAGCGGTGGACTTTGATTGTGGCTGAGAGCGTTCCCTTCACAGAAACTATCATTACATTACTATCCAGATAATTCCCGCTCTTTCTGATGCTGCCCTATGATTACAGAACTATTGAAAACAACTCAATAAGCTGGGAAAGAGAACACCGCGAGGAATTAGCTTCGTCTCGGGGCAGAAAGAACAGCGTGTTTCCGTCTGCATGAAACAAGAGCAAATGCCGCAGAAAATCCTCAAGAATTCGACAACTTTCGATCCTTTGATTTTCCTTTTTTTTCTCTCCCCCCCATCAAATAACTTTTTTTCTCTTCAAGGTTTGAGGTCGCCTTTGAATTTGTGGCTTTTGATCTTAATGAGTAAAAACCATCTAATAATGACGCGAAACGTATTTACCGCAGCGTTTCCTCAGCTACTCTCTTATTTACCGCATGAATGTTTGTTGAAACACTTATTACACGAGGTTTTCCCCCCTTCTCGTAATGTGAATAGCACATTTGGAGAGGGAACACACACACACACACACATAACACACAAGAAGACAAAATCAAAGACAACGTGTCGAGGTGGAGGAACGTCGGTTCTCAAACTGTGCCTCTCTGTGGGGTCGCTGTGGCTGCAAAACCCACAAAAGCTCCACCACCACCCCAAAAAATATAATTATCTCTCCTATAATCTAAAGTAACATCTGAAGTTTGAATGCACAAGAATGTTGATTGAATGGATTTGTTTTTTTTTGCTTTCTGTACCTACTTTTCAAGTAAAACAAATAGAAATGAAACTAGTAGGATGCTTCTGTTGTCTTACATTAAGCTGTGAGCCAGCAATCGTGAGCAATCATAGCTGATGTAATGTGCATGTATGCATGGTAGTTATTCTTTCCCGTTGCTAATTAACACAAATTGAGCAAACAAAATCTCTGGTCAAATGTGGAATTCAAGCGATGGCCCAAAAAAACAAAAAGCAAAACAAGAGGGAAACGTGTTGTTTTGGCGCTGCTGTAATTTCAACATGACTTCAAGGGAGCGTTCATAAAGACCTGTAATTTACAGCACTGTTCTTATAGCCTGATCTCTCGCAGTAAAATTTATTTACACTCTTCAGATGAGTCAGCAGCAAAAGAAAGAAAAAAAAAACGAGCCTCACTTCTTCCTTCTCTTGTGCCATTACTCGGGGTTTTGATTGCACGCCGAACGCCGGCAAGAATGACAGGCTGCAGCGAAACAGCAGAGCCAAGCATTTTCTGACAACTTCATCAGTCCTTCCGCAAGAAAAAAAAAAGAGAAGGAAGAAAAAACAGAGACGAGGGCCGGCTGCATGTATTTACATATGTACTGCGTTGACCACAATGAATAAAACACCGGCAAGCCGAGCTCTCCGGGGTCAGTTCGAATGAAATAGAGAGTTTACGCTTGCAGTAGTAGGCCATACATAAACATTGTTTCTCTAAATAGGAATATGTGCCAGTGGATCAGCATCATTACATCTGTTTTTCTTTTACTCGACTATTCTTTATTATGTAAAAGTACGCCTCGGAAAACATGCGAGCTCCGCACTAATCCTCTCGCTTTCCACCTGGTGAATTTGACCCAAATTCACATTTCCCCCCCCGTGCGACCAGGGGACTGCTTTTTATTGAAGCCACGTGTAACGGAGACCACTGACCTCACTGTGTACTTTGGCTCACGAGAAGAAGGGAAGAGAAGCGATATTTAAGATATTAATATTTCCAAACTTGGCGATCGAGTGTTTGTTCTCTTTCTCGAGCAAATATGTCCTTCGCTTGAATTTGCACCACCGAGGTAGCTCTTTTATTACAATGCTGCAAAGTAAGGATCTAAAAATAGGCGCAGCGTTGGGGAAGAATGAAAGCTCCGACTAACAGTATAATATCATGTTCAAAAGAAAGCTGCATGGGGCTGAACTTTAGAAACCTGAGGAAAATGTTACCATAAACCTGCTTCCAGCTGAGCAGATCATTTTCTTTCCAGTACATCGATTGTTGAGAAATGACAACAACACAAGCTTCACATGATATTTAGAGGGAAAATGACAGAGCTCAGACAGCATATCAAAAATTGCAAGGTGTCTAAGCAGAAAGGTTGCTGTGCGGAGACACCTCTGCTCGCGTTGAGGACACAGCTGGTAGTACAGCACAGGTAGACATTACACGTCTCGCCAAGTGCGCTGCGTTGCTTTGGTTTATCATGGGTGTAATGGTTTCTAATGACAGCCTTAGTGCGGCGACTGTATAAACCAGAACATTATGAATTACATTTATGTCTTCACTTTCTGTTCTTGCTTTTGCGAGACAGAAAAATATGTAGCCTGCAGCTGGCACAAGCGGAGCAGTCAACAAATCTTGACTTGATAATTGGGGATCTGCTGTGCACAAACACGCTGTCGTCCAGTTTGTCATTAAGATTATATCATATTTGTCAGCAAATGGCATTTTAATGCTAATGTTTTGCAGCTTACAGTAAAATCCTAATGGGCTTTCAGCTTTGAAGTGTAATTTCATCGACAAAGGCGAATCGTTTCCAGTCAGCTCGGTTATAGTTTCGTGTTTTTGGGGTGCCAAGTCAGTTACAATTCTGGTCTCCATTCACGACCGTAAAATCAGGATTCAATTTGCCCCCCTCTCCATTGTAACCAACAGAGGAGGCATGGTGTGCTTAAAAATGAAGGCGAGATCAATGCAACAGAAAATTCCTGCATCATGGATAATTCTGACTTTAAGCCAGGTGTCTGTGGCAATACGTCACACACAGCTTCTCCCTTTAAATCACAATGACCCGAGACACATAGTCTATAGAGAAATCCATACCATCTTTCCTAAATATTCAGAACTTGCCTGCAGGGCAAGATCGAGACTAAATATTGTGATTTTAGCACTCTGAGCTGTTTTTATCTCCTCCTGCAGACGGACACGTGCACTTTATAGGCATATTTGTTATCTGATACACCACACTGATACTAGATTCGGTTTAAGAAACAAATATCAACCACTCGATATCATCCAGATCTAATTTCAGTCCGTGTGATGCAGCCTGTTTAGTGCATATTTATGTATAAAAAATGCTTTTTTAAATACATGAATGCGTTCCTGTATAAGCCTGAAAACCTTCACATGGCACCGATAACACCTATAAAACTTGAAAACAACCTTTAACAGTCGACTCTGTGGCTCTACACTGTGAAGAACTTCACCGTATGATACAGGTGAAACCAGGGTAGCTAGTAGATTAATATTTTTTGCCAGCACACTAATGATAAGTTGAAATTCAAATTTCACAGTTGAAAATCACATAAACTAGTAAGTTTTGGGGCTGCAAAGTGGCTCGGTTGCCTCGCAGCTAGAAGGTCGCCGGTTTGCGTGAGGACCTTTCTGCGTGGAGTCTCCATGTTCTCCCCGTGCAGCATCGGTTCTCTCCAGGTTCAGTCCAGAAACATGCTGAGGTTAATTGGTGATTGTAAATTGTCTGTAGGTGTGAATGTGAGTGTGCTTGGTTGTCTGTCTCTAAGTGTAGCCCTGTGATAGACTGGTTACCTGTCCAGGTGAACCTGCCTTCACCCTGAGTCAGCTGGGATAGACTCCAGCCCCCCATGACCCTAGTGAGGATGAAGTGGTGTATACAAACAACCCCCCCCCCCTTCCCCTCCTTATATAATTTGAATTTAGCATTGAATTTCCCTTCTGGGATAAATAAAGTATTTTTCATTTCATTCATAAAGTGTGCTCCAGAAAGAGCTACAGCATCACGACACCATCAACAAGCAAGGTTTTTGCACAACAAACTTCCACCATTGCAGACAGCAATAATATTTGGAAAGTTGCAAATTATTGATTTCCTGTTGCTCAGGATTTGGTCTGTGTGTGAACATAACCAATGAAACTTCTCCTCCACCTGTTGTTAACGGCTCCAAAGGCATCAGGAGACATTCATCATTCTTAGAGGCTCTTATGAGACAATGTCGCTGCTGGACGGTGACAGTAAGGTTTGTTTGTTTAATGTGAAATTAAAGCACCGTACCAACGATTTGTTACGATTGAACCCTTCTGCTACTGATGTGTTTCACCTCCTTCACATTGAAGCTAACCAATCTGCAAACCACACAGCTGAACTTTTTTCTTTTTCTTTCATAAATCTGAATGTATTCCTTCATTTAGGCTGCCATTGCTTTTCATTCAGTTGTGCACAAATCACCTAACGAACTCCTGACTCGTGTGTTGCTTCACAGTCAAAATTCTGTTTTGTTTATTCTCCTCGTCACATTGAACTCAAGGTTGCCGGTTGATTTTACACCGTTCACCGATGAATAGAAACCAATGGCTGCCTGGAACTTTATGAAACATGCAAGCTATGTATTAAAACTTTTCTGTGTGACCTACACA
This sequence comes from Stegastes partitus, assembly GCF_000690725.1. NCBI lineage: Eukaryota > Metazoa > Chordata > Actinopteri > Pomacentridae > Stegastes > Stegastes partitus. Next base: position 192,803 of record NW_007578450.1, read on the forward strand.
TAGTTGTAAAACACCATTCTGGTCCTCTGCGTTCCCACATCTGAACCAGGAATAATGGATCAAAAACAGAATACAAGCTGCTGATAGTTTGTTCACATATAAGGAGCCGCGCGTATGCAAAGTTAACGAATGCCACTTAATGCGACACTTTTGTCAGGGATTGTAAATTCATTCGCGTGTTTTCCAGCGTATCCATATAGATGCTATCATTAGTAGCACGCCTCCATTATCCACAGTTTCTATGGAGCATTGTAACGTCTCAAGGTCTAAATCCTGTTGTTGTGCTGCATAAAGGTTGCCACTGAACGCTGCAATGTCTTTGCGTGACCGTGTGAATGCATAGCGAATGTTTGCACGCAAAATGTGCTCCAAGGGACGAATTGAACAACATGTTGGAACTTTGTTATTGCAGGACGAGTGGATTTATTTCTGGTCGGGTTGAAGGGTTAAGATAAGTTTTCCTCAGGAGCGTCTTTTAAGTGTAATGCATTTTTGTATTTGTTTACACGTGCTTGTTTGCAAGGTCAGCACACCTGGACTTAAACTACAATTAGTGATGGAGAGAGTTGCAGTCAGTGAACCGTTTATTCTCTGGTTCATTGGTGTGTTTGCAGCCTACACATCACAGTTTTTAGGGAAAAAATAGTGCAGGTGCAACAATTAGGATTGTTCCTCTCCCTGAATAACTCTCACAAAAGGTGCTTTTCTTCTCACCTCGGAGCATTTTGCAGTCACTGCTTTATCCAAAAGTGTTGGGGCTCACCTCATTAGACGAGAGCTCCCGTTCAGCCTCATTATTTTCTGTTGTTTTGTGTTGTTTTTTATTAATACTAATGATCCAGGTGAAAACAACTGCCCACAATACAGGAAATGTTAATTGGATTAAAAATAGTATGTTATTCATATGGACTTGTTTGGGTAATGAATGTCTTTGCTTCTCTCCTCCTGATGAAACGCTGATTACGGTAATGTGCTACATGGATTAACCTATTGAAGTCCACGAGCTGCAGGGAATACAGCACGACTTGTTTGTGCTTTGACACACGCATGAAATCCGAGCGGTGTCGAGATAAAGCTCCAGTGTTGGCTGTAATTAGCATCAGGATCCAGCCCCGCGCCCTGCCTGCTGATCCGCTCCGGGTTTTGCGCGCTGCCCTCCACAGCCAGCTGCTGCAGAGCAGGGGACCGGTGCGTCGTTTCTCCTCGCCTTGTTTGCCTCCAGTCCGGCTGTAGCTCCGACTGTCTGCACGGCGTGTGGATGAGGCGCAGAGGGAACAACCGGGAGCGCACCGAGAGCCAGCCGAAACAAGTCCCGCCGCCTGCTCGCCTTTAGCCGCAGCAGCAGCAGCAGCAGCAGCGCGCCGCCTCGCACAGACCCAGCGGTCGGAGGGGAGACGTGCTCGGAGTTTGATTTTTTGGAACGAGACTCGGGGTGCATCTCGTCTCCTTGAAGTGATCCTGCTCTTTTTTTTATGCAGTCTATCCGTAGCGCTCCCGTCGGAAGGAGCCTGGGCGCACGCACGAGAGGAGGAGGAAGGAAGGAAAGGAGGGAGAGGAGCGATCATTACTTTTGAACAGACCCTTCGCCATGGAGCTATTCGTCCGGTCCCGGACGTATTGGCTTGAAGAGGAGCAGATACCTGCCACTGGAAACCCCAGCGTCTGCCCACTGTGAGGAAAGTGGAGCATGCAGCCGAGCCCCAGCCGTCTTTGTGCGACCCGCCGCTTAGTTTCTGGGGGCCTCTTCTGAAAAAAAAAAGAAAAGCAAAAGGAGTGGAGCGGAGGGGGGCTCCTGGTGTTGATCCGAAATTCACACTCCACGCCGGGATCCATATTTTGGCACGGTACTGTAAGTAGCCTTTAAAAGCGCATGTTTGAGTCTTTCAGGGGGAGATGCTGGGTTATGCCTCGCTCAATCAATACCATTTATTTACACTCCCAGGATAGGGGAAGGCAAATGTCAGAAAACGGGCCCACGGGCTCCTCCAGCAGTTTAAAACTGTTGTGATGAGATCAATACTTGTGCAGGGTGCTAGTGTTTTATTTTTTATTTTTAAAAGCATGTAGACTTTTAATTAATATAAAGTTGCTTTGGCACTGCAGGCTTCCAGCGTGTGTGTTGGTGTGTGTGTGTGTGTGTGTGTGTGTTTTCCCCCCATAGATTTAAAATTAAATTCCCACTCATGGATGCGTTTTCCTGCACACACCGGTGACAATGATCTGCTGTGTCCACATGCTGCACGTTTTGTTTGGTCTAAGATGCAAACCATGCCTTGATGGGAACCAAAAAAATAAACCCAAAAAACACATTTATAGGATATTAAGCAATGATAATCGGTGAACTAAAAAAAAAAAACAAAACAAAAAAAAAAACGTGGAGCTCACACAAACATCTCCACCCAGCCCAGAACACCAAGAGCTAAGTAGCTGGATGTCAGTTACTGTCTCCATTTACTTCTCCATTTTGCAGCTATAAAATAAGATCATTTCACAGGGCATGTATAATTCACAGACCTGAGCCAGCCATGTGTGATGATGGGACACACTCACACACACACACTCTCACACACACAAACACACACACACACACACACAGACAGAGTTTTTACAGGCTGAAGGAACCATATCTCATTCTCACGTGAAGCTTTTAGAGACAGGGCCGCATAGACTTCAGCAAGAAACCACAGGAGAGCATCGGCTGGTGCTGGGCCTGAAATATCAAGGTTAAATAACATTTACACACAATCCATACAGGATGGTGGTGCAACATTATATAAGCCATACTGTCAAGTTAGGAAACTGAAGGCATCCCCTTGGCATATGCTTATATAAGAGCGTCACACAGGGAGAAACTATAGATGACTTTTCAATTCCAGCTGTTTTTTTCTTTTTTTTTTTTGGCAGCAAAAAATTTCAGGATTTAAAGTGAAAAAGAAACTGCAGCGTTATTATATAAGCTGTATATGCACAGTGTGAGAAATTGTCTTGCCACCAGACAAATCCGAAGCATATTTCCACCGTGACCGCAGATAAGTTTTTTTTTGTGTGTGTGTGTGTGTGTCGTGCCAGCCATTTTGGAGGACTGAGACAAAAAAAAAAGAAAAGAAGAAGAAGTCTCCTCGGCCGGGGATGACGTTCAGCATGTCTGCTTAATATTGACATAGCCATCAGTGATCCCTGAAGATGAAAAGGTCACCTCCTCCGCTGCCAATAGGCCGTAATAAGAGGCTTTATTGTCCAGTATAGATGTTGCAACCAAAAAAAAAAACTGGATTTGGGGTAAAACAAGTGCTGGGACAGTGAATGGGAGGAATTCAAAGAGAGGTGGTGGTGGAGATGGAGGAGGAGGAGGAGGGGAACAAATGGTCTACTGCCTCTTCCTCTCTCTCTCCACCCTCCACCCTCCTCTCTACCTCCACTCCATCTCTCGCCCACCCCGGCCGTGCTGGTTTGGTCCATTTGTCTGTGTTGTCTTGGGAGGAAGTGCCATCTCATCTCACATTGCGCAAATGGTTTCAGTGCAGGCTAGTGTGAATTCTAGCGGGTTTTTGTAACTGCCAATTTCCATATCAAAGTGTCTGCATTTCAATAGGGAGAACTTGAGCTACCAGCCCCCTTCCTCTAAGCAGTTTTGTTCTGATAGAGCACTGCTGCTGCTGCTGCTGCTGCTGCTGCTGCTGGTGGAGGAGGACAGGATTGCTGGACGCTGCGTTTGCTTATATGTGTGTGTGTGTGTGTGTGTGTGTGTGTAACGAGTGTTTGTTCTGGAAACTAGATTTAGTGTGGATTTGGAGAATTTTGTTGGCCATAATCTTAACACCAAAAGCCATGTATTTAGTGGAAATTTTGGACGCCATTCAGAGACGTGGTCATGTTTAAAAAAGATTTCTTCTGTTAAAACAATTTCCCCCTCCTCCTCCTCATCCACCCTCATCCACCCGTCCCCTTCCTCGGCGCGAGCGTAAAACACCAACAAAGGTCTGCGTTTCATTTTCTAGGAGAATAGGAACCCACAAAAAATAAAAAAGCATAAATAAGTTGCTGAAAATCTGTTTACACATTTTAACTGGTATTTTGGCCACAGCGACGCAACTCGAAAATGAATTTGTTTTCAAGTGCTTTCAAAAAAAAAGGTTTAATTCAACATTCAGCGAGTGCAGATGTAAAGACACAGAGCATTCAGGCACTGTGAAAGACTCCCAGTTCCTCGCCGTGCCTGATTGTTTTTCTGTCGCAGAGATAATATTTATTTCCAATTCTGTGCAGCTGTTGTTTGTCAGAGAAAGAATGCGGCAAGACACTGTTTATTTTGATGGATTTTCTTTTTTTTTCTCCCTTTCTTTCCCCCCCTTCTTTGTCTGGGGATACATGGGCTAATGTTCGCTGCAGTTTTCGACAGGTTAAGTAGCTGCAAATAAACACTCAGACACATTTGCAGCGTGCACGAGGAGAAACAAACAAACAAAAAAAAAAGTCTTACCTTTGTGCGTGCACTTTGAAAATAGGATCAGCATAGGTTAATAGTGAAAGAAAGTGCAGCGTGTGAGATGTTATTACACAGAGACAGGGAATGTAAATGCCATTGGAAGCGCAGTAGGGGTCGGCGGCCCCTTCATGGCCATCCTGCTTCTGGGTAATAACATGAGCCAACTGCTCCCCAACCTGCCAGAGAAGGAGAGCTTGCTCCCTTCCTCTGCTTCCTTTTGTTCGGACAAAATAACATCACAAGAGAGGCAAGAATAGTAGGGCAGTTCTCCAGTTTTGAACCCAAAGAACAGGATGGAGAAGAAAAAGGAGGGGAGAAAAAAAAAAAAAACTTCACCTGCCATCTTCACTCACAGCAGGCGGGTTTGACAGCTGTCTTGTTCAATTCCTCCGACTCGCTCACTGTGAAAAGTTGGACAAACAAATGGACAGAGCGAGCAGAAAGAGGGAGGGATGAGTAATGCTAGATGAGACAGTTCTGATTACACTGATCTTCGAGGAGAAATGTGCTTCGCATGTGATGCACGGGCCCAAGTTCTCATGAATGGTGCAACTCTCTCTTCCTCTTACACTGACTTTGCATTTGCCAAACTCCTTCTGCTGTTTGTGATTTCCTGCGCCGAGGAATGACTTCTGACAAAAGCCCAGAGAAACAGGGCTCCCTGCGTAGAGCGTGTGTGGGAGGATAGGGCAGCGAGCGATTGCAGTGGCAAACCGTGGGTAAGTTTTGTCGAGTGAAGACAAAAGTGAGAGTGGAGTGGAAAGTGTGGTGCCGCCGAGCTGAGCCGGGCTTGTTCGAATTATTAAAAAGCTGCCGAGGAGGGAGAGGTACATGTATTCTGCTGTGTCGAGGCGCCTTTCACTGGAGAAATTGGCATCAGTGCTCCTTCTAAGATGGATTTCTTCCTGGGTGAGTGTTGCTGCAAAATGGTCTGGAGTGTAGAAAGTAGTGTGTGAATCTGAGGAGATGACACCAAACCTGACACTTACAGGTGATATCTTGAAGAGCCCACCACCACCACCACCACCTCCACCCTCCTGCAATTTGCTTTATTTTTTTATGAAACAACACTAAAAGTTTCCCTCAAAAACTGCAAGGAGGAAAAAAAAAAGGAGCAATGGGAATTTTTTTTGCTTGTTTAACAAAGCGTTTGAGGGTGAGCCCATCATGGCCATTTTGTGGCTCGCCCCAAAAATAAAGAGACAGACGACTGCAACGAATGATTATGTGCTGGGCTAGTTAACCCGATGGATGGATATGTGGTCGTACGCCTTTTTTTATTTTTTTTTGCAGGGAAAATAGAGTTGAGGGAGAAAAAAATCCTCTCCCATAGTACCACCTCCTGTGTTTAAAATGACAGTTAACTTTCCCCCACTGGTTTAAAATGGATGTTTAATGATCAACAGAGGCTCTGAGCTTAGGTCTAGCAGTCACGCTGGCTCTATATGCGCTCAAGCTGCCCCCTCGGTGTTGTTAAAGGACGCTCCTGCTCGAAAGGAGGCTGATTCCTGAGTGATGGATCATCAGAGGTCTCTTTGGGGTGTTTGTTAACCCTTTGGAGTGTGCAGATCTCTCCCAGTTGGGGAGCCGTCGGCGGCGTGTGATGGATGTGTCCCGGGTCTTTAGGCTCCATATATCAGAAGATTAGCACTGACCTGTGAGTTGTCTCGGCCGCCCTCGGAGCTTCTTCTCCAACGCTGGCAGACATTAGCATATGAGGACACTGCTCTGTCTCAGGGGGATACAAAGATAGTGTTCTTTATTTGGTTCTGTCATACTACGGGTCACAGGAAGTGTGCAGATTAAAGGCTGAAGGCTTTGTATTGGTATTAGGTGTATCTGACAGGTCATCTGTCTTCAACCGAGGAAACGCTCCTCTCTTCCCTCAGATTTCTAAATAGTATCATACAATTATCCTCGAAATTGAAGTTCAGGCTATGCTTGGCTGCAGACAAATCTCTCTCTGTTCCTCCTTCATGGTATTCATGAATCATATAAAAATGTAAATCGAGTCAGGTGATGTGGGGTAACGTTGTTATTTGTCATTGCATTGAAAAGGGGAGAAAGTGGAACAGGTATGCACCAGCACCCGTGTTTGATTTTTTTTTCTCTCCAAATGAGTAATCTGAAGGGCCTCCACGTGTGATCGACAGCTCGAATTCTTCTATTAAGTGCCTTCACGTGAAAGCGCTGGCACATTTGCTTCCTGAGAAACGAGTGATTCGGCGTATTAAAAAGGCGAAATTAAATATTGCATTGAGGTTCTTTCACTTGCCTCGGTTTTGCTGCGGATTCTTTCAAGTGATCGTAAAAAAAAGAAAAAAAAAAAACCCTCCTCCTGCATCTAGTGCTCTCATGCAGCGAGTTTTCTGCCCAACGCTTAAATGTCACCTCCCACGGTATCGCTGGCATTTGTTCGTATTGTGTCTTTATGTATAGAAAAAAAGAAGCCTTAAAAATGCCAATTTTTTTAGGGGGGAGCTGTTGTGTGAGGCACGAGATCACCTGCAGTCTGTCGGGTCTTTGTCTGCCATGTCTAATGGCTATTTGATGCCTACTTGGTGTCACTCGGTGTCTGGTGATGAAGCCAATGTATTTTCAAGGTGAGGAGATATTGTCAGAGCCCTTGAACGTTCTCCGGGCTTTGATTGGCAGACGTTGTCACAGAAGATGAGGAGTGGTGGGAGTCGCACGGCAAAGAGAATCTATTACCTAGGATGGCAAGGCGTGCTTTCACAATGTGTCAGTGCAGTCAGCCATCTTGCTCTGTCTGTGTCTGGAACGGTCCCCGCTCGGCGCAGCGAGGGAGCAGCTTTCAACTTTAATTTTGTTGGTTGCCATAAGTAATAATATTGATGTTTTTCTACTTGGGTTTCACTCCACGCTGAATTATCTTGTAAAACCATCAGCGTTTTGAGCGTCCGTCAGCGGCACCGTGTAACCGGTGTTGTGATCGCTGGCGGTCGGAAGAAAGTATCGCGATGTAAATGTCCCCCCATCACCCACCCCACCCTAAAAAAAAGGGCGCCGAGCTCTTTCTTGTGGAGTTGTGCTGATTTCCGCCATTTCAAAAAGCCTCCCTAATACGCGACGAGAGAGAGAGACTGCGGCCTCTTCTGTGAGTTGCAGTGAGAGAAGGAAGCTTGTTGTTGATCAGCCAAGCAAATCAGATCTTGATATTTGAAGAGTGGAGTTGTGATTGCTAATCACTCCACTGCTGAGTTTTAATTAAGAGACTCATAAGCATTCTGTCATTTCACAGCAGAACATAGTCAAGCGTCAGATGTGCTTAAGAGAACAAATAATTAGTTGTCTTAGTAGTTAGGGCTACAGAAACAATCATAGGTTTTCTTGCCGTGCGGATTAATGAGTATCTCATTCTATGCACTTGCGTTCATTTCAGATGTTGAAACACGACTGTGTTTGGCGCGAGGTCGTGTGCTTTACACTTCTGAAAACATATCTTGACCTTATTAAAGGATCAGAAGGACTTGTTTGGAGCAAATGCATGGACACTTTGTGCATGTGCTTATCACCAAAGCGAGCCCGAATCTAATCTTAAACTATTTTCTCGGGGATATTGCTATAGATTGGTACTGAGCTTATTTTGAATGGGTAGGTTTCTGTCCTGTGCTCCTAAGACCTTTGTTAGGACATTTTAATTACAGCAGAGCTGGATGTAATTGATCTAGGCTTAGAGGGATTTCACTGTCAATGAGAATGAGCCTGGGCGTTAATACAGCCGAGCAAACGCTTCCACCTCTGTGCCGCACTAACTCACACACACACACTCACACACACACATGCTCAGCAGAGAGACGAGAGTCGCCGGCTATCCCCTAATTCGGCGAGGCGTCTGTCTTTTATGTGTAACGGTTAAATCAGCCTTGCAGGACTGGCACTGACACGACGGTGCAGACGACTCTTCCTCTGCCTCCACTTTAACATATCTGTTGCGAACGCTGTTGCCACCTGGAGTGTTCTCTTACGAAGCACTTTCCTCATGGTTCCATGTTGTCACCCACAATCTTTAAAATTTCATAAGGCTCTTAGATAATGCTTCCCGATGAGGGTGAATTATTGATGGTCTTGTTCGTATGAGTGGGACAGGCCAGGCTTTTAACTCTCTGAGCTGCCGGGTCCCTTATCCGGTAACTAAGGGACACCGCACAAACACCCAAAGGAATGATGTACTGGAGGAGGAGGGAGAAGAAGAAAAAAAAACGGAGGCAGGGGGCTGAAAATAAAATAAAAGAAGCATGCATCCTTTACACTACTGTTGGGCTAAGCCACAGCACAAGGGAAACTTGGCAGCAGAGAAAAGCATTGCGTCTACAGAAGCCTTTTCACTGTGTTTTGAAGCATTGAGACATGGTATGGTGGCTGTGTATTGTTGCTTATATCTCTTGTTTATATGGGCGCACACACAGCGCTCTGGCTCGGCTTTTTCGGGTTTTTTTGTACAAATCCGTGTCCAGATTCGGTACGTTTATTAACTCGGGACACTGCAGAGCGTCAGGTCAAGGACAAAATAGGTTAGCTTGTGTTCACTGGAGCTGAAACTGTTCATTTAAGCAGGTGATCAACAGGAAGTGAATGCGCTACAATGGATTGTCTTACTGATTTTTTGCATATATTTGGATTGAAGTCAGACAAAGACAGTCATTTTTCGCTAGTTGCAGAGCAAAATTTCAATCAGCAATTGTCCAAACAGCGAACAGATGAACTGCAACAGCTAAGTGACCCGGTGATGCAGCTTATTCACAGTCCATGTGGTTAAAGTTGACAGCCATCAAAAGTGAAGCACAGAAGTCCCTCTGCAGTTTCAGAATGGATTAATGTGGTTATATAAACCCTCTGTATTGGTGTATAGTTGGTCCAAGGCAGCATAAATTGTATTTATGAACGTTTTCTTGGAGGAAGAAACCACACAGCCTAAAGTCTAATCTGCTTTTATGGTGAAACCCAAAGTCTGAGCGGCTCCTTTTGACCCTGAATGACAAACTGTGTAACATGCTGCAGACACGGAGCGCTCGTCTACGTCTGTCGCAAACGTAGCCGCATTTTCGCAAAACCGCTAATTGTACACCCGCACACCCCTGACAGCTGTCCTGATTCTTATAGCACGCACTTTCATCATTGTTCCAGCTCATTCTCTGCGCACTCGTAGGGCCCTCGTGTTTGCATTACAATGGAGCGAGCGGAGCAAACTCATGGAAACACTGGTAAAAACGTATAATTTAGCATTCTGTGGTGTCGTCCTTTAAGCAGCGTTTCGGGCTCAATTTTAACATATATTTAGAGACGATTTGAGCGAAAAGTGTCACATTTGGTCCTGGAAAACCGTCTGTCTTTTGTCAGCATGTCACAGATTTTGTAGCCATGAAATCTGGCCAGAGCTGTTTTCCAAGATTCGACCCAAATTTCTGGAAGCCAGTTGTTTAGAAGGCTGTGTTGTATAATTATGTTTTGTTTTTTTTGTGTCCGTTTTGAGGTGTTGACAGTCATGAGCTCGTTTTTTTTTTTTTATCATTATTATTATTAGCAAAGATGAGTCTGACTGCTCTGAAGGAAGAGGTATTTTAGGCCCACCTGTCAACCTGCGGTGGTCCAAGCTTTCAAAATCAAAATGCGAAGGCGCTTAAGGCTTAATCAGGGATAGTTACTCTTAAATAATAACCCAGCGACTGTCTCGGCAGAGCCCGAAAAACAGCACAAGAAAGCAATTATGTACAAAGAAACAAGAAAAACAAGCCCAACCAGTTTCCATTTCCCAGTGGAAATGCTGTAGATGGATGCCTGTGTCGTGGTTTCCAAAGGAACAGACAGAGTGGGTGGACAAATTAATAGAAACCAATACTGAGAAGAAAAAAAAGACTTTGAATTGAAAACAAGCACCAAAACCGTCCAGACCCACAGCGCGTCTGTGCATAATAAGTGAGTGGCTCATTTCCAGCTCCGTATGGCCAAATGGTAGATCACACAATATGGCTTTAAGGTATTAACTTCATATTTTAGACCTGAGTGACATACTGTATCTCTGCAAAAGCCTTTTTATCTAATCAGCTCCGTAATTCAGAAGAATTTGTCTAAAATAAAAGCCGTGAGATTGGAACACACCGGAATAATTCAGGACTGTTCCGACTTTTAAATGATTTTTTCAACAAATTGAATTAAAATACAAAAAAAAACGGTCCTCTGGGAACGTGCAGCACATCTGTGAACTTAATATTATTTTCCTGCTTTTTCGCTCCACGCGCCCGTAGAATGTGTTTCCAAAACAGGGCACACGGCGTAACATTAGCCGCCACAAGTAACGTATCATCAATCACGCCCAATTTTCCTCCTTCCTCCGTTTTCAAATTGAAATTTAACTAAGTTTCAGCTGCTTTTATGGTGACTGGTCCCCAGATGAGTAATCAGTTATGGGTCAAGCTCAAAAAAAAAGGTTAATCGCAACATTTGGACATCATGTAGGTACCAGTTCTGTCGAATAGTAGCGCAAAAAAGTAATTTCAGATCCCGGCAGCACAAGTCAAACATCAGTTCTCTTCTTTGACAAACATTTCTCAAATTTTGCACCACGAGCAGCAAAACAACAATATACCAAGAGGTACGATGGGGATTTAAAGCTGCATTAATCAAGAAATTTTAGGACTACATGCGGCGTAAACGGGGTTCCTCACTGTGATGAACCCACAAATAATTATCACCCAAATCTGCATCCCCCCCGCCCCCTTCAACCCTACAGAGGGATGAGCTTTCACATTATTGCTTTGGTTTCATAGCCTGCAACTTTACTGTTTTGGTCCACTCTCGCTGCTCTCATATTGTCATTAACAGGCGCAGCAGGCGGTTGTTTTTCAGGCAAAAAAAAAGCGGCGATAAAAACCCGCCGCACGCTACCTGCCCATCATCAAACAGCAGACAGACAAATTTAGAGACTAGCTAATAATGAAGCATTTACCAGCTTAAGAGCTAGATATTTCCCTCAGGAGTTTTGGAGACCGCGGCATCGCTAACAGTGTCTATTGGCTAGAAACGCAACTTGAAATGAATGATAATGCTGGTCTGTAACGGCGGGATGTGTAATTAGGCAGTTGTTTGCTTGCAGATTGGCAAAAAAGAAAAAAAAAAAAAACACTTGGTGATAATAAGTCGTGTTTAGAGCTTACTCTGCTGGTCCTAATCCTCAAATCAAACTGATCAAAAGAAAATTACATTCATCTGAGCGAGCGTTTCGATGCGAGCCTTTATTAACCGGTGCTATGGACGGATTTCGGGTGAAGCGCCGAGGCTCACGCAGAGACGTATGGAGGATGTGAGTGAAAGTTTAATAACAGAAACCTGCCAGCATGACTAGTTAACACTGTGCCGGTAGTACCATAAATTACACATCATATTTAGAAAAATATCATATTAGAAGCAACACCTCTGCGAAACATCTTAAGCCAAATATCATTGCTCGTAAAAAGCAGGTATTAACAATCGCGATGCCCTTCGGAAAACACTTTCATCCAAAGGCCGAGCCATAAACATGCAAGTTACTTGGCACCGAAGCGTATTTCTTGCATTCTGATGGGTTTACCTGCAGAGAAAACCAGTGGATGTCTGCTGTGGACTGTTAAACATGGTGGTGGGTCCTTAATAGCATTGGCAGCTCTCTCGCGGGACTCATTAGGATTGACGATTACTCCACACAGTGGTGTAATGGCCAAGGTGTATGAGGCAGTTTTACAGGACTACTGTAGCTGCACCCCGCGTTGCAGCGGTTTTACGAGTTAAATCAAATTCCTGCTATGGTTTCCCCTGTCACCAGATCTAAACTTCCTTCGACATCATGGAAAATCCCGCTGAAAAGAGTCGGTTTCCACCTCCGTCAGGTCTCCCACAGTCACTCACTTAACTCCCGTAAGAAAATTACACACTTAAGGAGTCGTAGAAAGCGTAGTGTTCCCGACCTTCTCGCCATAATCTTGATATTTTCTTTTTCTTCTCAACGGATGTTTACGCCATCATTTACTACGGCTCCCACACTGATCTTCACTTGTACTACTTTTTTTTTATTGTGTGAGTGTGAACTGGAAACTCGTTCAGCATCGTTAGATTTGAATTTTGCATCATGATGTTGTGTAAAATAATTAATCTGCGTTATCTTTTTCACAATATTGGGCTCTAATTCAATCAACTAAGGAAGATTTTGAGTTTTGCTCGGTTATCTTCATAAAACTCAAGCAGCTTTTTGGCTCAAATTTTAGGGCTGAATTAGCATCGTGGTGCTTCAGCGCTTATTGCTTTAATCAATTTATTTTCTCGATTCATGATTTAATCGTTGAGTGGAGAAAATGTTACAAAACAGTGAAATATAATAAAACAAACAAGTAGTTGCTGTTAAATGCCTCATTTTCTTCGGCTGCGATTTATTTTACAACTTGTGATGTTCTTGTCGTGTGACTACAGTGAGTTTCTGGTGGTTGGTTTACCTTGATGGGAGCGCAGTTAAATATGCTGCTGCATTCATCAAGGTTACAGTGTTCAGTTTTTGCTTTAACAAGAGTTTAATTCCATTTAGACGCTGGTTGAATTGTGTACGTTGATGATAAAAAACTACTTGAGCTATAGATTCTAGCCGGAGTGCCAAACGATGTGTTTCTTTGCGGCTGTGACATGTGTCTCGTGTAATTTCACACACTGAACCTATGCTTTAATTTAAATAAGTCCACGAACGCACGGCGCAGTGATAACCATTGTGCTCACGAGGGCATAATTAAGGTAAATTAATGCATGTCAGTCAGGGAGGACACTGAATTAATAGAGACCACACAGACTGTCCACGGTTAGAATGCAGCCCGTGTGCTGACCGTGCATAGGTAATGCGAAGCAGACTTTGGGCCAGAATACGCTTTAAATTGGACAAACACTACAGCGAATCCGCTCCGGCACCAGGAGGACGGCTGTATCAGTGTATGTGAAGCGAGCCATGAAGTTGTCATTGTGGCATTGTGTGTGCATTAAATTGTTCTCAGTTGAGAGAATCCACATAGATTTAAATAGCTTCTAAAATCAGTACGAGGATGCAGCGAGCATGAAGTGTAAACCAGGATGTCAGGAGAAACATAACAGCTTGTTTGAGTGATGTAAAATGTCAGATTAACAGCTATGTTTGCGGGATAAAAATAGAGTCTGAGCGATGTGAGAAACATAACTGTAACAGCTGTATGGCTGAAACACGAGGAGGGAAGGCTTGCACTATTGTCCGATTGGTGTAAAATATCATCAAGGTAGCATCAGGTTCATCCACAGCTATTATTAGAAGTAGCCTAATTTGTGATCAGTGACAATTAAAGAAAATAATGAACTATTGTGACTTTGCGAGATGACATAGCAGACATGCAATCGATGCTGTGATTTCTGCTTTCAAAATCCGGACCCCTCCCCCCCTCTTTTATAGTTTCTGTTTGATTTTTCTCGCTAAAATCAATTTGAATTCCTTTGACCATCCAGCTGAGAAACCAGATAAGAGAGGCTTTGTGACTTCCGTTGCCCCGAGTTTTGCCTCTCAGGCTTGCTATCTGATTGGTGGATATTGCACCTGCAGCACGGAAGGCGTCAGGCTCCAGGCTGGAAAAAAAAGAAAAACATTACCAATTCCTTTGCCTGGCTTATAATTTACATTTTTATGTACAGCCAGTACTCTCATGAAGAGAAGCTGAAATGTGGTCAAAGATGAGACTGAAGAAAACACATAGTAGAGGTACAAATGCTAATAATGTGTTTATCAGGAGGGGTGCAACTAATGAGAAATGTCATCATCATTTAATCTGCACATTATTTTTTTATTTTATTAATCATTTACTCCTCGTGTCCTCGAGATTTTATGTCACATCAATGAATTAATAACGCTCAAATTTACATGGAACCACAATTAAATCGGAAAGCCGATTATATATTAATGTTCCGGTTTACATTTCTATGGATGCATATGCAACCTGCGCTGTGTGTCCCCACACTTTCTGAAACCAAATCCACAAGTTCATTTCAACATTAGCTTCCCGGGTTGCAGCATCTTCTCGCTCTTGTCGAGCATTAATGGTGTTTGTTGAATTTGCATATATTTCTCATGAAACTGCTCTTCACTTTTGGCAACAAATGTGTCACTTTGTTATTATCCCACTTTGTCAGACGTCCCATTTGGATGGGATTAGTGTTAACAGCGGGGAGGTGGAGAAATGTAATCTAAAATGGAGCATGTCTGTAAATTTTTGCCCCATCCGAATCTTGCCGTGTCAGTAACTTCGTGTGGGATTTTTAGCGCCCGACCAAATCTGGGGACGTTCCCCTGGCCGGCAGAAATAACCTCAGCCATCCGAAATGACAACCCTGAGATAGTTTGCAAATAATGTGTCATTTCCTTCTGGGGGGAAAGAAGAAGAAGAAGAAGAACTCTGCAGGCTGTGTTTGGCTTTTCCCCCACAACTGAGATCACTGCGGTCCAGATGCATCGTTTCTTCTCCTTCCCTCTTCTGTCACTGTTTAAACAAGTTGCTGTCAATTGCGGAAATGAAGTTTGATTATTATGATACAGTCTTGGTGCGATGGCGGCACATGAATGGAGCTCTGTAACGCCGGAGACTGATTACACAGATTTCTCCTCGCCTGCATGTTGTTCATTAACATCACAGATGTTATGTATTAGTGGTTACATTCTCCTAAAAAGCTAATCCAGTCTGAATGGGGCTATAGTGTGTAAAAATTTAACATCATGTCAGTGCATTTTTTTTTTTTTCTTTCCCCCCAGAAGGTGTGAACATCAACATATCACCCGCTGGAAACGTGTTGAAAGTTAATGAATCTGTTGTGTGTTTGCCGCTGGTGTTTAGTGAGTAAAGGTGGAGCTCACGTTGCCGAGCCAATCAAGGTTTCCCCTCGTAAAGCTGCAGCTCGGAGCGTGTTGGAGGTGTGTGTGAGTGTGTGTGTGTGTGTGTGTGTGTGTGGAGAGCGTGCAGGGGAGTGCTAGAATTATACGAGGAGGAGGTGAGAAGTGAGGCTTTCAGTAAATTTATGAAGAGACTGATTGAAAGGAGAAACCTCTCTTTTCAATGTCAGTGTCAAGCTGCTCTCTGCTCCTCTCCGGTGACCCCACTGCTTAACCAACTGCTCTGAGGTCAGCCTATTCATTTCAGTGCCAGGCAGAAACGGCGACCGGGCTTGGAGTAGCCTGTGGCTGAATAGTAGTGAATGAAACTGACATTTTAGTCATTTTCTGCTTTTGTTTTCTTTCATGGTTTTTGTCCTCTTGTTGAAGTACATTCGGTATCATTTAAAATCCCAAAAAAATATTAGCGGCAAAAAGAGCAACGCTTGCCAGGTTGGTTATAAAAGTGCTCAGAGGATGAGTAATTTAATCAGCTGATTGGCAGGAAAGTAATCTCCAACAATTTTGATAATGTATTAGTCATTTAAAACTTCAAAATGCCAAACGGGCCGTTTTTAGCTTTGGTGAACGTTAATTGTGATGGAGTAAGAGGCGCCCACGTTCTCACATGAGCCATTTTAAAGCTGCATTTTCCTAAAAAAAATAAAATAAATCGCATTTAGGATCACAACAAAACACCCAAACCAACCATGCAATTTACATGCCGACTGGAGAAAAAACAATTTACTTCTCAGTCTGTTTTTTTTTGATGCTCTGAAATCATCAAAAACCCATAAAATAGTTGTAGTTTCGCTCCCTGAAACACGCAGAGCTGCACTTAAATCTATTCTGGACATTTTTAGAGCTTCTTTCTGGACGGACAGCTCCGAATCACTCGCTGCCTTCTCTGTTCCATATCACTGTCAAATTTCTTTTTTTTGGTTTTTTGACTGTTCGTCGCACTAAATGGGCTATTTTTTTTATTTTTTTTCTTCCACCGTTTTGTGCCATTTTATGGATTAACCTTTGAATTGCACAAATAATTGACTGATGGAATGATAAAAATAATTGCTCGTCAGACGAAGCAGACGGAGTTGGTAGTGGTAATCATTTTAGGCAGCTTTCATTATTTCCTTGACAGGTGATACCAACGTCAGCAGAAACATTTCCTTTTACCCCTGTTTCTAAGTGTCTGGTCCCCCGCACGGCTCCTTTTGAAGACTCCGCGCCGTCCTCTCTTCATTTTGCTTGACACTAACCTGGTTGTTTAGCCTGGGTCTTCTTTGTTCTCTTCACTTTACTAAGCTACTTTGCTCGCCCCTCTCTGTTTCACTGTGTCCATTTGCCCGCTGGCACTCTATCTTATCTGTTGCCTCAATCATTTGGCCAAGAGCCGCTGAACACACCAACTGTTGTGCTCTCTCAATAAAATAGTGAAGCATTGGACCTTTCAGGGGTTTTCTGTTTGGGCTTTTTGGGCTGCACTGAAGAACATTTCAACTTAAAAGCATGTGTTTCTTTTTTTTCTCCTCCTCCAGAGTCTCCTTTTAATCTAGAGCCATTTATCCCAGAAAGAAAAACACGAAATAAAAGCTTCGGCTGCCTTGAATGGCGGTTTTTTGCATATTTAAATGTTACAGGAACTCGTTTTAACCCTGACCTAAATGTTGTAAAAATTTCTGTGATCCACCATCCATCTTAGAAAATACCTGTTGACATGTAAATTATCTATGGGCACCGAACCAAGCAGTAATTATGATGGAATAGGTAGCACACGCTGGCTCACGGGAACTCGTCCAAAGAGATGTTTTCTGAAAAAAAAAAAAAAAAAGTCAGTCTGGAAGAACACAATCCCTCCACAACACTGAAACAGACCTTCTGACATACAACGGAGCAGAGCAGCAGAACTTTCCATCATTGATGAGTTTCTCAGTTGTTCTCTGAAAGACTTTCTTTGCAGAGTCCAGACGTGCAGGTTTTTTGTCCGGCCAGCGCTGCAAGATTCAAAAGTATTCATTTTTACCGTCACAACTGAAATCATTGATGAACAGATTTAACTGGACCGCTTTATTGTCAGACCATGTTATGTTCTCTCATATCTGGTCAAGACGGATCTTGTCCGAGTCCAAGTTTCCATTTTCTTATGATTTAATTTCTCCAAGCAGCGGTCATAAAAGACAATGAAAACCATGAATATTCACATGTGGACGGCTGGAACCAGTAAAGTTTTGGTCTTTCTGCCCACAGAGTGACTTCATTTCAGGTCAGTCCCCTAATCAATTCATGAACAACGGATTCAGCTTCACATAAGCCGTCTTCTTGAGAACTTCTTTTTATTGCTTCAGCGTGTGCAGCTGCAAACCAAAGTAGTCTGTTAATGATCATAATAGTCTATCTTATCAGCAAAGTGTTGATAAAACGCACCCGGCAGACTCCGCTCTGCGTCGGCGCATCTCCGTTTCTGGCAGTTGATGGCAACTTCTCTACATCACTGGTGGAGCCAAGGAAATGACATCATGTCCCTGCAGGGGTTGAGAGCGCAGCCCTGACAGGACTGTCATGACAAAAGAGTTCCTTGGGAACATCAGGGTGCACCGAGGACAGAAAAAAAAAAAAGTGTCTGGAGGCTGTGTGTTCTTAGTTCCTGTAGTTCCCGTCTCCTACTTCTAGCTCATCAACCATTTTCTGATGTTTGAAATTCCCCTCTCACATGTGTGTGTCTTTTTTTGTCCTGAATGTAGGGCATGGGGGCGGGGCCCAAAGTTCTCCAAATTAGTAGTTATTCAAAGAGTGGAAGACGAATCATTGTGTTGGCAAGATGCAGCTCCACAGAGCCACGGCTCTATTTCACTTGTAGGTTTTCAGCTTACACTTGGACTTGCGCATTAGTTTTGTTCCAGTCTTATTTGATATGTATGTATGCGCTCTTTATCTCTCTCTTCTCGGCGTTGACAATTGAAAATAAATTAACATTCCTGGGCTTTATTTTTGTCTTCTCTAAGCCTGTGGAGAAAACTTGGAGGCGAACCCAGGAGGTCAGGCCATACTCACAGCCTGTCAATCCTCCACAGTGACCCCACCGCCCCTTTCTTTCTCCCCCTTCCATTCTTCTCCCTCCTCTGCTCTCCCTCTCCCATCCATTTAGTCCCTCCCGGCTTCGAAACTCTCAAACTCCCCCCTGCTCTCACACTCTCTCTTTCACTGGTCGCCTCTCCAGCTTGAGTGAGGCAGACACAAGCTTTGTCAAAGGAGCCTCACATTCATTCAGCCGGCTGTTGCACACAGCCTCGTATTCCGTGTTAAGACATGTGGGCTGTCTCCTTCTACCCATTTATTTTAATTATGTTTTAATTGCTTGCCGTCCTTTTTTAAATGCTTGCTTATTATTTCTATCAGGCTGATGTGAAAAATTTGCTGTGGACTGTGATTTTCTCCATTATCTTAACTGATGATAGATTCCCCTCCTTGGATTTCCACAGTGTATGTATAGGAGACAAAAGAAAAACAGATGTCGTGAATGTTTGCGTATCATTTTTCATTTCATTGGTGGAGTTTTTTGTCTAGTTTCCAGAAAGATATACAGTTAATAGAAAGAGAAAACCGGAGGGAGTATATATCCTCTTGTTTTTGTAGGAAGAGGAGCCCAAAGCACAGATGAAAATGAATAACTTTTTTGTCCTCTTATGCATATTATATGTTTGAGCTCATTACATTTAGTGGAGGTGGTGACAGTTAGTCATAACTGTGCAGCTCTTTTTTCTTTAGACATATCTGCCTCGGCGGAACACGGAGATCATTATGCGAAAATCGCTGGCCGAGTAACAAGTAACCTCAATTCCCAGGCTTCGGGGGGGGCTCAGTGTAGATAATTCCTCTGCACAATCTCCGAGGGGTTAACGATGCCTCACTTACCTCTTAAAATCATTTTCTGCTTGAGAACATCTTAGCCCCCCATAGCCGCCGTCCGTCCCCCCTCCCTCGTCCCCTGATGTGAAATTATGATACGTCTGTCAGTACTTGTGTAAAGCATCTTAATGTTAATCGCCTAATCCCTTTATCTCAAGTCCGGACCAATTCAGTGCCGAAATCCCACCAAACAAAACAATGTTTTTAGGAAGATGAGCATGGCTGTGTCCTCCGCCAGCTTAAGGGAGAAAGGAGACATGTTTCCCAGCGGGGCGACGGCCGATCGGGAGAAAGAACCCCGGGGTGGTGAGGGCAAGGCTTCATCCGCGAGGCCTGCCAGGCTCTCGCCCCCTGGTGTCTGGAGGGGCTGCGTGGCTCAGCGGGCCCAGCAGGCCAGAGGGGCAGGGGGATGTCCCCCCAACAGTTTCCAATCTCCTCCTGTCAGCCACCATTATGGTTACCCCCGTGGCCCCGGGCCTCATATTTGCGGATGATAAATGGCTGCGGAAGAAGTCACGTGCGTCTCTGGAGGTTTGGTGCTCTGCCCAATATTGAACTGGTGGCAGTCTTGTTGGAAGACTCGAGATTATGAGCAGCCTCGGCGGACGCGGTTGTGAGACTTGCCATGCAGGAGAGCAAGTCCCCTCCAGTTCGTCCTTATCTGATCTGGTTCGGCGCCACTGGCAGATAAACAGCTGGGAGACAAATAAAACCACAATTCCAGCGAAACCACCCAAGTTTAACTGATAAATTATAAGTTAGCTGCATGTGTGTTTCCTTGGCACACACTGTGCTGCACAACTGCTCAGCCAGGGTGACCTCAAATGAAAATAAATACTGCAGGCTTCAGCGGGCTAGGTGGATACCCAGTGGGCTTTGATTCAACTGTTATCCCTCAACCAGGCATTGGTCATGTATAGAATGAATCTAATAGTGATTTAAATTATTGCTCAGTATGCTAATGTGAAAGCTTTCCATGTTTTGTGGGTTCTCGCGTTGCCAAAAATATCCAGGCGCATTAGAGAGGCCCAGAAAGCGATCAGAGCTGACTGCTCTGCTGCTCAAATTTAGGTTCATTATAAAATAATCAGGATGGCTGACGGGTAGCTCTGAAGGAGCGGCATTCAGAAACAGGAAACATCTACTCTCCTCTGCATAGTGATGGCTACTAAGTGACCGACCCTGTGTATGTGGATTTGTGTGTGTGTGTGCATTGGGGAGATGCTGAATGGCAACCACAAGGGAATAAACAAGATGCATTATGTCTGTTTGTGTGTGCTTGTGAATGGATGTTTTCTCTGCATGTGTGTCCACATCAGAGGGAATGTGTATGTCCTTGACTATATGCCGGTGTGTGTGTGTGTGTGTGTGTGTGTGTGTGGCATTTCACATGTGACACAGTGCATCCCTCCTCGGTGTTTGACTTTGGTAAGCAGCTTATCTGTCTGGTGTGTTAGTCTGTCTCAGGCTCTAACCTTTTGCTGCTCTTGCAGACAAAGGACTGTTTTTGCCACCCCTTGATAAGGCAGGAGACAAAAGTAGCTCACAAAGCAGCCGTGTCTCTAATGGCGTCCTGTGTGAACGTGTTGCCGGAGCGACAAGCTTTCTCCCGCGGGGATCTGGGAGTAAATGGGGAAGGTGGAACGGGGAAGAGTGGGAGAATGAGGCAGTGTAAACATTCAGTCGTAACACGCCGCCGAGTGCTAAATAAGTGCCGAGCACCAGGCACGCTATCCGCTTTGTTCTCGTGTCGGGGCCCTCACGAACACTCGAGAACAAAGTTTTAATATTTCTGTCAAACTTATGTTCTGAGAAATGCTTTTGTTTACACAATCAAACAACGGTGGGGGATTTTGTTTCCGATGTGTTCGCCTATTTGTTTGACTACATTTCATAAGCAATTCATGAAGTCTGGAATGACGCGTGCAGAATGCAGAATTACTCCCATTAAAGCCAACAAAGTGATGATGATGATGATGATGTTAATGATAACCATGCACTTCCTCCATTTTGATGCAGTTCTCTCCCTGTCTTTCTTTTTTTTCCAGATGAGAAGATGACTGGTGATGCTTCTCCCAGAACTACCGATCGTTGACATTGCCGCAGCTTTCCACGCTCCCACTGCAACACGTTGAACCACTATTATTAGCAATCAGGCTCCAGGATCGTTTGCATACAGCAACACAATGGCCTCTGCACTGTGGAGGTGTCCAGTGTTTCGCTGCCTCTTGTTCCTTCTCTTTTGCTTTCACTGTTCACAAGGTGAGTTACCATGGAACTGCATCGCAGAAAGTAGTGTTAATGTGGTAGTCAACCTTTCAAGAAGCCACTTATTATTCAGCTTATGAATGTGTTGAATTTATTAGCTCACATTGTTGTGGCCACACTAGAGAAGGGGAGAGCTGTTATGTGACAAGGTTACTGAGTTTTTCTTCGCTGGCTTTACCCTTGAAGTTTAAAAGAGGAAAAAAAAAAAAAAGCGGTGTTTCAAACATTTCGTGCTGACTTCCTGCCAACCTATGGACACCTTGACTGGCACATGATGTTATTTCTTGAGTAATACTTAAACTGCGTGTCAGAGTTCCTCCATATCTACATTTTTTTCATTTCTTATTTGCAGGATGAGCTTTGTAACAGATTATATGAGTGTGCTCTGCGGCGCTGGAGCCACAGAGACTTGATGTATTTTTTATTTACACCTACTTCTAAGGTGCCGGTGTACCTGAAACCACCGAAAACAGGCCACTTGTTTCGGTGCCAGAGCGAGGAGCCGCGAAAGAATGTGTCAGTGTTTTTAATTGTCTGCTCTGACATCCCAGGGCTCGTTTTTTTATATATTTTTTTGCTTCCTTCCCTCACTTTTGATCAGCACATTTGGCTATAATTACAAGTATTGTCACAAAACACTCCCGTCAGTTACATGCCCATCAAAACCACTGATTTTGGTATGTCTGCTTAATGATGATCATTACATTTTTTCCCCTTTCAGTCCCATTGTACAGGGAAACAAAGTAAGCCAAAATCACATGCCTGTGTGCCAAGCATTGATTACAGATAGATGCTGAAGCACATTATTTTGGAGGCTTACTTTTCAATTTGGATTTTGCGTTTTTTCCCCTCTCTCTGTCTCTAACAAAGACAGTTTGCCATGGAGCAGGCTACTCCAGCACTCTATCAAGCTGAGATGCATCTCCCCTCTTTATTTTTTTTTTTGTAGATTAGCAATTTTGGATAATATGGAAGAGAGTCTTGCTGAGATACTTGAAGAATAGCCCTCTGATTCGGCCTGGCTTAGAAACCGAGTTGAATAGTCCTGTTGAGTTTCTTAAAGAGGAATACTGCTTTGGTATGCAGAAAGTGCAGGTTTTGGGTTTCAGTTGATGTGAGGGCTCTCAGGCCTAAGAATGCATATTTGCCCATCCGTCAATAAAGGAATGTGTGTGTGCGTGTGTGTGTGTGTGAGTCCATCTGAAAACAATATCTGATTCTATCCACATGCCACTCACCTTCAGCCTGTCCAGCCCCGAGGGCCTGCATCCCCGCGCTTATGATCTACGTTTCCATCAGAGTCCCTGCAACGAAAAACTCCACTTGATAATTACCTCCTGTCCCTCACCAGGAGAGGGTATAATCAGGTTATGATTTTCACCCAAAACATTCCTCCCGCTTTGAAATGCTCATTGACATATAGAAAGCGATTTTTCTCTCTCCCCCGGTATTGACTTTCCCGGCTAGTGGGAAGAATGAAGACCAGTTGGGCCTTTTGTTTGGATAAACTTTGTGCGAAATCAAATGGTATCGACAGCTACCAGGGATGGAGCAGCGAATGCACCGAGCCCTGGAGGATTTTGGCATTTTTCTGCAAAATGGCGTTCAGTTAAAGTTAGAATCCTTAAACTGGCTATAATCCATATATCTCAAATGTCAGTGTGAAAACGGAACGATGAACCTGCAACGAATTTTCACCTGAATCTGCATCAGCTCTGCAGACGTTAGCTTGAGTTTCACCTTATATTGTTCAGCTGCACCCACATTTCTGCTGTTTTAGACTCTCTCGTGTCATTATTTCATCAGCAGCCGTTCTCTGATAAATGCACTTTTTCATCGCCGCTAAAGAGGCACGAGTCGGTTAACACAGTGGAGCCTTTAGTAGCTCAAGTGTGTTTTCCATAGGAACCGCAAACGTATAGAATTTGCATTCTTCAGATGAGGAGGTAGAGCGATAAAATGAATAACAGTAATGCTGGATTACATGCATGCATCATTGGCTGTGAGTCCCTTGTGTGTGTGCGAAGGCGGTTTTAATCCTGTGCTGGAATGGCACACTCAGCCGCTAACAATGAAAACTACTGGTCAGAGAGGTAATTATCCCGAGTAAATACGCTGAATAACGACTGCAGAAGATGTGCGACCGTAAATAGTCTCAGAAGGGGCGCTTGATTTAATTTAAATATTGAGGTACATTTAAAAAATCGTGTGTAAATGATCAAACGCTGACATGTCTCTAAATCACACATATGCTCTTTCCTTGTTCTCGTTATTTGTATTCCTTCCCCATCCGCGGTGCCGTTATATAACAGATCTATCAAATGATGCTCCGGCTAGAGTAAACTAGGTCATGCAGGTATCAGATTTGTTTTACATGTTTGAGACCGCCCAGTCTAGAGATATGAAAGAAGACCCCCAGATTCAAAGGGAGCAGCCACAAAGGTGGGGCGAGTGCACGGGCACATACCTGCTGTGACTGAATGAGAGCTGTTATCTGAGTCTTTAAAGTAAAGAAAGGCAGATTTAGGAGCGGGGAGGGGAGGGGGATTATGTCATGCAGTCAGTGCCAACACTTTTAGTTGGCTGCTGTGTTTAAATGCCAAAAGGAGAGCAGGCGCCTCGGCCTTCATATCTAAATATTGCACAAAAGGGAAATGTAAAAGATTTAGTGGTTTGTGTTTGATAGCTGTGTCAGATCTACAGAGACGGGGATCAGAGCAAAGAGGCAGTGTTTGTTTAGGTCCTAGAAATTATTCCGGCATGACCAGTGAACGGGAGGCGTTAATATGCATTCAAGTCAGTGCACGCAAGACTCACGTGTAGAGAAAAATGCAAAATGGGAGCACTGGGTTCCTGGAAGGACTCTTGTTGTTTCTGCTGGTTTCCGAGCCCTCGCCGCTCCGGCTAACGCACCGTACGCTGCTCTCCGAGGGACATTTTTTTTTTTTGATTATGAAATATTCCTCAGTTGAACAAACCAGCGTGCTTGTGCTGCTCCCCGAAAGGTTGTAAAGGTTAACATTACGTCTCAGCACAACATTTGTCTCAAGCAGTGCCATACATTGTGCTGATGGAGGAGCCTCCCTCGTGCCACACTGGTATTTCCAGTCCTGGGGTTGACTGAATGGGGGGAAGCTATTGTGCTCTAACTCCTCTCTGGCCCGGGGCCATACACATCCAGTCTGTCATCCATTGATATGCTTGGCTTGCCATTTTATAATTCATACTGAATGCTGCGGGTCCATGGTAGGGCGATCATGAATTATCAGCTAAACCATGGGAGATTCACAGATGACTGGTCAATCTGTGTGGTGAGAACAAGCGCAGAGAAAGAAAAAAAAAAAAAAGTGATATATCAGTCTTGCATGGAAATTCTTCCCAACTGGAAGTATTTGAAAAAATAAGACAGGGGTTCATCCTCTGGATTGAAGGAGTTTCCTGCAGATTAGGAGCCATAGGGAGACAGATAAATCTTCACATTTCATAGTTTTTTCCCCCCTTTTTCTAATTTATTAATACGGTCTGGTCAACGTTTCGCCACAACTCCAGCCTGCTGTCTGCAGCTTTTCAGTTTCTGCCGCGGCGTGCATTCCCGCACAACACTGCATTACAATATGCTGTTTTAATAATAACCACGGACACGGAAAGTTCTGAATCATAAGAGAACATGAAATTGAAATGTGCCAGAGTCACATGAATCTCCAGGATCAGGATTTCACTCAGAGGAAATGAAATACAATATCACCCTTGATGGGGTCATCCTAGATTTATTGCAACAGCGATTTCCTGAGTGCGTTTTTTGGTAAAGCAAAAGCACTAAGAAATGTTTCCATCCAAGCCCCCCGTTCCTCCAGGACACAGGCCCGGGCTTTATTGTGAGTTTAGGCATGATTGTAAAAGTGGCTGTTATATGGCCAGCTGATGAACAAACAGTTAATTTAATGGGCTAGGAGCTGCCATTTTCTGACAGTTTGATTTCATTTGTTAAGCATGCCTTAAATCTCATTTGCTCGCAGCATCTCGGGGCTGCTCACTTCACGCCCCTCATGGTAGCAAGTCGTACAAACACTGGACCGGATGCCCGCCTCACTCTTTCCTTTCTTAAATGCTGTCTGCACATGTTTTTTTTTCTTTCTTTTCAGGCAGCCTAATTCAAATAATAGATGAGTACGGCTTACAAACCCCAAAGTGGTTTCCCTCCGATTCTAAACTTTTGGATTTGCTAGGTGTAAGTCTTTGCTTCACAGGAGGGTTCAGCTGTCATAACAAAGTAATGCATTTAGTCTTGAAAGGAAGCAGAAGGGTTTCAAATAAAATCAAGTCTACTCTATAGAAGGCTGGAGAGTTTTATCCGTTCTTTGTGTGCGGGGAGGTGTTTGCCAACAATATAAATCAGGTTTGGAACTGAGACAAAAGTATTTACGGAGGCAACAAGAACCTGTCGGATTTCCTTTTTTTTTTTTTTTTTTTGTGTGGTTCAATGTTCCCCAATACTTTTAAACAGCTTAGAGGCATGTCAGAATTAATTCATTCGAACAAAAAACACAAGAGCTAAACAAACATGCGAAAACAAAAGCAGGCATTTAACATTTAACACCAAAGGGACGTTGTGCGAAAGCAATCAAAGCAGGTTGCTGCTCTGAATACCTGCAACCATATTTTTTTTTTTAGCACTGCCACTCCAGCAGTTTTCTCTTTAATCGTGACATATATTTTAAGCATTAATTTGTTAGGGAGAGCTTGATTATGTCGACACATAATGTGTGTAAAAAGAACACAAAAGCGATTTGAACAAAAAGCCGCATGCTGCTAGAAAAAGAAAAGCAGAGGAAGGCAACAATTATATTTACTCTGTGTGAAAATTGCTCCGAAATGATGCATTTGTCTCTACCTGTCTTCCTCGCTCCGAATCAGAAATGTCACAACAGCTCAGGTCTCGCATTTTTGTTACTGCTGCTTGTGATTTACACAGTAAATGCTGGTGTTAAAAGTAATGTTGACAGTGGGGAAAGGACGGCAATCAATAAAAGAAATTATGATGGATTTGGTCAATGTGCTTTTTGGGACTCGGATGTGTGTTTCAGAGCTCAGATTATTGGATGGATCCTCGATACAGTCGGAGGCTAAGTTGAAAGTGGCTCCACCGGGGCTGCTCTGCCACTGGTGTTTGCATGGCTAATGGTCATATATGATGTGAATGAGTGTAATGATGTGTGCTGGCTCTCTGTCTCTCTGTATCTGCCGGCTAGCTCTCACTACAGGCCATGAATGCGGCTCTGTTGCTTTCACTGTATTAGTAATCTCCTCAGGCTGAGAGTCTGTGCCATAGAGCATGACCACACATTTTTTTGTCTAGGAATTAAATGTCACCTCAGGGCGGGTCACCTGCAAACAAAAGGCCACCAGCCGATTTGCAGGTATAAACAGTCTAAGATAAGGAAGCCCTCTCCTGCCGTGCAGGAAATTGAATAAGTACGCAGCGAGAAAAAAGTCAGAGAAACAGCGAAGCACAAAGAACGTTTTTGTTTGCCTTACGCTATCAGTATTGACCCCCTCTTGTAGCGTATATCCCCATTGAGTGTGCACGGCACAATGGCCTCGTCGGAGATGAGGGGCAGGAAACTGTCTGTCATCAAGATCTCCCCATCTGTGCATCTCTTATCAGCGCTCCTGTCTTCTGCTCGCATTGACCGGAATGCTGGTGGAAGGGAATGGGGCAAGGTCATCACGCTCAAGTCAATCAAAGTGGTCAGTGTTCCAGAGATAGCAGGGGGTTATTGCCAAGGAATGTGTTCCTTTTTCATTGACTTTTCCGGATAAATCTCAGAGAGACTCCAAACAGAGCTGTATAAAAGCCCACAAAGGCTTTCCCTGTCGCCCAGTACAGTATGTTCTGTAGAGTAGCAACTAACTCCGATAGGAATGTTTGTTATGAACAACAGGAAATGATAATGAGATCGCAGCTTAATGCCGTCGTAGTAAATACACAGAAAACATTACCATCATTCAGTAATCTGTTCCAGCTAAATTGTGTTCTCTGTAGCTTTTTTTTTTTTAAGAAACTCATACAACTAAATCATCGACCTGCAGCCAGTGTGGTACAGGAGTGGAAATTATGATAGCTTGCACCGCCAACAGTTGTCTCATGCTAGCAGATTATCTTACTTCTGGAATTACGAGCTCGGCTGCCTTCATTACTTGACCCCTGGCTGGCAAATTGTAGCAGTCTGTTGAGAGTGTGCATATTTCAGCTTTATTTTCTTTCAACTGCACACAAGTGCAAGCACACATAGGTGTGGCCGGCACATTTTTTACATTATGTTGACTGGACGTGCCAATCCTGTCCTGGTGCAGAGCATGTGGTCTGGACAAGGAGCTGCTGCAGGATGAACGTTGTTAGGCCGAGCTCAGGATGTGTCCTGAAGACATTACTGATAATAATCATGCATTAATCCAAGCCAGCACAGAGTCGGCCTTAATTACATTAAAAACTGTATTTAAATGTGCAATGAAATGTGCACTAGATAAAAAACATATGTCCGAATAAGAGATGAAACCAAACTTCAGACATGAAAGGAGGGTTTTTAAAAAAGGAAAATGTTTTCGTGCAAACAAAAGCCACAAAAAAAAATGTTGTGTTGGAATGAAACACAGAAACACAATTTCATGGCAAAACGAGTACCGAAATTGCAGTGCACCATCTAATCTGCATAAACGCAACTTGAGTTGTCATTCTGTCCACTTCACCACAAGTGGGTTTGTTTAGAAAGTACCAAACTGGACTCGTAACCAGCAGAGAGTGACTGTGTTGAAGGCTACTGCAGGCTGCCTGGAGATAAAGTCTCATCAGAATTGTCCGTTCATTATCATCTCAAGGCCCTGATCTGTGCTTCTAGTCGTCGTCTTAGTCTCTGGCTCATTATTTGTGTAGCTGGTGTTCCGGTTGCAGCTTCTCCTGACACCCTGTCTGCGTGACGCGCCCAGTAAGCCTCATGGACTCGGCTCCGTGCAGGCAGGGCTGGGTGAAGATGATGGGGGTTGATTAGAGGGGGTGAAGCTCCGCGCCAGCAAACAAGAACAGAGAACACAAGCATGTGATGGAGACAAATCCAAATCCTCCTCCCTCTCTGTCTTGGCTTCATCCTCCTCTTTTTCTCCCCCCCCCTCTCCATCCCCACCCTCGGGGAGGCACCTGACTTATTCTGAGACGTTTTCTTCTGTGGAAAATCCAGCTGGGGTTTAAATGCAGGGGTAAAATATGAGCTTTAAGGGGAGTTAAGCATCACTCAGGGTAGATCAAACCTGTGAAACTACACCCCTGCTGCACATGGGAGAGTTGCTTTAACTCACCTCTTTCTGCGTGTTTCATCAACTCCCCTGAAGAGATGCAACATTATGTTAGATATTGAAGAAGCAATGAACTAATTCTGTCAAAGTGGCACTCCCCGGGGAGCATATAGGTTCATTTTTTTTTTCATCTTCCGACTGTTTTTTTCCTTTCAAATGTTTAGTCTCTGTGACTGGTATTTGTATCTGTATGAAGAGGTTGTTTTCTCAGTAGATCATACAAGATGTTGAATTACGCTTTCCTTTAATCCGAGCGACGTGTCCGCGGACCAAACAAAAGCCGGCATTACATCTAGCAACGTCTCTTTGACTGAATTATTCCTGTCATGACTTATATTAAGCGCTGACCCTCTATGCATTTACAGGATTACATGTATTAGTAATGTAATGATGCTCCCCGCTTCCCGTGCAAGTTTTCTTTGATGTGCGCCCGCAGGGTCAGGGATCATCCTACCAATCGACGGAGGAGAAAACCTTGATTTTCTCGGCCAAATTAAGACACAGTCATTATAGCCTCTACTTTCTGTTCTTTTTCCTTTTTTTTTTCTCTTCAGTTCTTGCTCCCATGGGAGAAATTCTTCATCTGCAGTCTTCTGCAGCTGAGCCGGCTGTTCTGGAGAACCAGAGTAATCCACCGTGTCGTCTCTGCATCACTTGTGGCAAAACTTAAACATTTTCCGTGCGTTGTGTAATCCCGGAGAGTGATTTCTGCAACATCAAATTAAAGCAGCCTGTGAATTTCAAATATTTTCTGTACATCAAAGGCTCGTTCAAGGCGGCTTGCATGTTTGGAGGAAAATTCCAGTATTTTTCGACTTCGGTTCTTGTTCTCGTATTTGTGGCCGGTCTGACTAATGGGTCATGGTAGCTTTGCGGCTGAGTTGTAAAGATTCAGAAAACACCACTCTGGTAGAAGTTTTTCCAAAAAAACAAACAGAAAAAATGTTGTTTGACGCTTCGTTTTTAGTCAGAGAGACACACAGAAAGCAGGGTTTCGCATGTGTCATAATTCGGCTTTGGCTTGACGAGCATTCCCATAAAAATAGCCTGAAATAGCAACTTTTTGTGTTGCTCATTACCGACAGTGCAGCTCCTATAAAGTCAACTTAGTTTATTAACATTCAAACACAGCGTTGACCAAAGAGCTGCACAACACCAGACGAATGTAACCATTAAAACTAATTAATACAAAAGAAAAAACCAATTAGGCAATTAAAGCAATAAAACCATTTCAATTAAAGTAATCCATATCCTTGAATGATAAATAAGGCTAGTCATTAGTGTTGTACACCCACATAGAAGCTGAAATTGCATCTAAGTTGGAAATAGTTGGGAACATTTTGGGCCCAGCAGCTGATTTAAGGAATTATTTTAAAGATGAACCCCAGAGGCAACATATATATGATGCATATGGGATCTAATATGAATAGATGTGCAGTAAAGTGTTGCTAAATAGGTTGTATTAGTGTTAATACTAGATTATGTTTTGATATAATTACGAGCAGGGTTGCATTTTTTTTTACCAAAAGGCCAATATCATCAGTGTCATCATCAGAAATTCCTCATGTTTCCAACTTGAAATCACAAGTAAGAGGCTGGTGAGTCTTTTTTTTCACCGCTCAGCTGTTTGTAATTATGATTTAAGTGTAAGACATGAAGGCGGCGTGTTTCTTGGCCAGGTGCAGGCACTTTATAGCTCAGCAGCATCATGGGAATTTAAAAAAAAAAAAACTGTAGGAAATACTCATAACCCTCTTACAGCCTCGATTTTTTTCTTGGATTAAAATGTTGTGTGGATGAAACGAAGGAGATATATTGTTTTGATTGGTGACTTTAAAGTGCAGGTAGGCAGATTCTGTTAGCTTTAGGCAGAGCGAGGCTTTTCCCTTGTTCCCAGTCTTTGTTCTAATTAAATGAACTGGCTGCTTGCTTCACAGCTTCAAAGCACGTGCAGGAGAGCGGTATCAATGTGTTTTCTTCTTCTTCTTCCTAACTCTGAGCAAGAAAGAGAACAAGTGTAAAAATGGTTGAAAATATTCCTTCCTAGTATTGAGGTTTTAGGACAGCTTTAGGGCGTGCATTGTTTCGCCCGACCTCCTGAATGTTTTGCAGCGAAGGTGGCAAAGTTAGCATAACCCAGTTGTCAGATTGTCCTCAATTATGAGAAAAAAGACCCAGGCTAGAAAAAAAAAAAAACGCCACATTTTTCGTTTAAGGTTTCGCTTCTCCCCCAACAGAGAAAATATTACATGCCTGCAACTGGCGTGATAGGATCTAGCTTTCTCTAAATGGACCCACCTGAGGAGTTAAGAGGTAGCAGCGGGGTCTGTCACGCTTAGCCTCAGCAATATGACAAATCCTTCCCCTTAAACCCCTTCAACGAGACAGGCGTCAACACGGAGCATGTGAGTCTCTCCTCCTGTACGCTGTTTATTATTTTTTTTCTTCTTCCAAGTCTTTAAAAAAAAAAACATTTAGGAGATGAATTAGAGGAAAGGCCATGAATGCAAATGGTGACTTTGGAGTTTGATGTGGCGACGCTGAATTCGTACATCACCAAAGAGAAAAGGGATACGACTCAGAGCGCTCCTGCTAACCACAAATGGACTCGCTCCTATATTGCCAGTTTCTATTTCAGAATGCTTATATCGGAATCAAGAGTGTCTGATAGCAGTTGTCTGGGAAAGGCGGGTGTAGCCTCGGGGTTTGTGGTCTTGTCTGACACTGTCTTTAGAAACAATTCCCAGCAAGGTGGACCAGAGCGGGGACTAAAGTGTCATGGGAAATGGTGCCATATGTCCAACTTGATTTTCAGTGTTTGGCCGCATTTTCGACAGCTGAGATGAAATTTGAGCTGTTGTGGCGTAGCGAGGAGTTTTTTTTTGGGGGGGTGTTGTCTGTATTTTTTAAAGCAGGTGTTACTTTGTGAATCCCAAATCTCCTTTTCTCATATCCCACCTAGCTGGCGCGCGTCTCTCACGTCTGATTGGGTGGTCATGTTCTGCATTTGTGAACGTTTTAGGGAGCGCCGCCGCTGGATGACTTACACGTTTTTTTAGGTTTTTTTTAGGGGATGTGGAAATCTGTCTCTGTACATTGTAAGCTGAATTAGTTTTTTCGGCATGTGCACAGACAGGAAAGTCTACTTGTGTTTTATTCACTACATAAAAGGTTTACCGCAGTGGTCTCCTGATTTTAATTTTTTAAGCTCTTTTTCTTTTTTCCTTGGCCAGCGAGCAGAAGTTCTATT
Organism: Stegastes partitus; assembly: GCF_000690725.1. Taxonomy (NCBI): domain Eukaryota; kingdom Metazoa; phylum Chordata; class Actinopteri; family Pomacentridae; genus Stegastes; species Stegastes partitus. The sequence goes on from NW_007578450.1 coordinate 224,975, forward strand.
GAATAGTTTAGAAATACTCATGAAAGAACAAAGAGGCTGGGAAAAAGTGGCAAAACACTGGAAAAGCTTTGTTTCATATTAAGAATTTAAATATGTTTCTCATATTTTTTTTTGTCCTACTTTATGAATTCCCATTGACAATCTTAACTCCACCAGAGCAAAAACATGCTGTATGACCACTCTGTCACTCCGGATATTGGATTATGGAAGCATCTCCCGCTGTTGGAGGAAAAGCTTGACTCTTAAGATTTGCTCTTTTCTTCCAAAGATGTTGGCTACCAGTAGTATCGGGAATAAAACAACATAAAAAGACAAACAATCTTGAAGTACTCCTGCTGTGACCACGGTGGGGACACTCTTATTTGACTAAAGGCTACACCCTCCTTTATGCTGCAGAGAAAGCGTCCCTGTCAAACCGAAGCCCAGAACAATGGGGGCCAGCCTTGGGGAAACAGGGCCATTTGCATGCAGCTGTTTGCCGTTTCCAGGACCACAAAGGCCAATCAAAGGAACCTTAATGGAGGATGACAAGCGTCAACCAACGCCTTTGCTCTCTGTCTGTGCCAGGCCTCGCCACTCTGTCTACCCTCCAAAAATGGCCCACTTTTTTTTTTTTAGATCAAACATTCCTCTTTTTTTTTTTTTCTCATGTCCTGATGCTGTGGAGTTTAAGAGTTAAAGGTTGGTCACGACTGCACTCTTGAGCTAACACACGGAGCAGGACAAAGATGAACCCCAACATGTGTGCCATGGTCTGCCGCTTGCAGTCGCCAAATGGCAATATCTCAACACCAAAACCTCCATTATCTTTTCGTTTCATCTCCAGGGTTTTAAAAGCCACGGAGTGTAACTCTGTGGATGGTTTCAGATGCACCCATCTGAGCCACAGTGCCACTTCCAATTTCAAGGGTGTTGATAGAAAACAAAATATGTATTATGAGGGGGATTGTCGGCAGTGAATTATAGGCTGTCAACTGGAGAAGAAGAAAAACTCCCAGAATGCAACATATTGAGACGCGGCCCCGGCCCTTGCTTTGCTCTCTTGAGCTCAATAGACGGCTTAGCAGGCAGTTCAGGGGGAGGAATCTGAAAAGCTACTTTCCTCGCAGTCACTCACTGACCAGAATGCATGATAAGGCTTCATGTCAACAAGGCCAGGAATAGGGATCACAGCCAATTATAGCTAAGTCAAAGTGGTTACCATGGCGATCTGACTAGATGTTCTATATAAAGCATTGTTCAATTCCCTCTCTGATTTAGTAATTTAATGTTAATCTGAGGTACGGGTACAATGAGAGCACCTCGCTCTCCACAAACACATACACAGAGTTTGTGTTATAGATTTTTTTCTTTCCTTTTTTTTTTTTTTTTTTTGCTGCAGTTTTCTTGACACCGTTTTCCCCGCAGCTGGTGCCCTTCTGTCGCAATCTTCAACTGCTCCAAAGTTGAATAGTCAAACAAAGCACAGAACGCAAGATGAAAAGCTTTTCATACCTCCCTAAGACATTGACATTTGTGCACACAAACAATCTTCCCCTCTTTCCAAAATCTCGCAAAACTTGTTTAAACCGTGAAAATCAACACATAAGAATGCCGACATCCAGAAACTTTTGTTGTCACAAGGTTTTGCCTTCTTAGCTGTGTTTAAATCCTAAGATCTTAAGCAACATGCAGTTAAGTCAACCAAGAATATATTCCCTTGAATTCAACTCTTCTTCTCCTTCCTACAGAGTGGAGAAAAAAAGCGTCCTTATATACAGTATATATTAACTTTTTCGACAGATTTGTCATTACTTGCCCAATTACGAGTTGACAAGACAGTCATTAATGAGACCGAGAAAATCCACAGTTTGGAGAAGAAGCAATTTGTTCTTTAGGCCGCCAGCGCAGTCTAGATACTCCCCCTAATTGATGTAGTGTTAGCCTATGACCAAAAAGATCTATACAGGCGAGAGAGGTGGAGGCCGGCGAGGACCAGGCCTAATCAATCGCTAGGCTTGTGTTGACAAGAGCATGCCATCGTGGCATGGTGGCGTGATGGATGGGCAGAGTGGCCGGTGGACAGCCAGGAGAAGGAGGCTGTGAGCGGCAGATGGTGTGCGCATGTGTACGTGTCCATTAGAGTGTTTTAGCCAAAACGCTCAGAATTTTAAAACCCCATGAAATGCATTCTTTCTGTCTGTTCTCTGTAGCCGCCGTGATAAACCCGTCACTCCTTCCATGAGGAATGGCAGGCGGGACGATCATTAGTCTCCGCAGTAAAGCCGGCGACTTCTCTCTGTGTTTTATCATCCACTATTCTGGACAGGTTTTCTGAAAGGTTTGGGTAATTGTAGTGGTTATTGGAAAAGATGGAGTGACCCCACAGCCCTCCACTTATGGTTCGGCTACACTGACGCCTCCTAATGAGGTGATAAACAGTCCAGCTAAGCAGAATCTACTGGCCATTAGATAGATCATGGTATTATAATGAAATGTCTAGTGGCCGAATGCCAGAGATTTTATACCATTAGTCTCATATTTTGTTCTGCTGCTACCCCTACTAGTGTGTGCTGAAGTTTCTCCTAATATGCAATGACTTTAACATTATATTCTCAACAGTGTATGTTTCACAGATGTAATTTTTTTCCCTCCTGTTTGCCTGTGTGACATGTGCAGACTGACATGGAATATCATTATAGCTGAGCCAGGCGCAGCGGGCTGAAATGACTAGCAGACATGTGGGTCGGGGTTTAAGGGTAGGAATTTCAAGCCGGAATCACTTCAGCTTTGAGCAGCTCAAACAATGCTAATTGCGTCAGGCCCTGACTGTCAAAAGTGTGAGGATAATTAGAGTGAGGGGGCAAAGTGAACCCGGGGTGGTAAGTGTTATTACATGACAATGCTCGGGAGCCAATGGGAGCATGGAAAAGGTAACAGGCTGAAAGGAGGGCTAATTAGGGGAGAGCAATGCAGAAAATACAAATGGTAGCTGCCCCCTCAGGGGCCCACCGTTGCTGCAAACAACGGCGATTATTGACAGTTCAAGCGGCGCTCTGCTTGCACTTCTTAACGTGAGCACATTTTCATCTTCTACTTAGATTTTTAGCTAATTGTTGCCTCAGATTTTGCAGACAGTTAATTATAATTTTTTTTTTGCTTGAATCATGTTATTCTCTGATAATGGATTTCTTTTTCCTCTCTTTGCAAATCGTCATATCTGTAGATCTCCTCTCTTTGTGACATTACCTTGTATTACTTTAAAAAAAAAGAAAGAAAAGGAAATACAGGAGAATAACCTGTTCCAATGTAATTTGCTGAAAGAGGGCACAGATTTGAGAGAAATTGTTAATATTCCCCTAAAGTAGAGCTATTTGGCTGTGCTCCCATCTGCTGTGTTCCGTCTATAGATTTTTCCTCCTGTGTGGACTCCAGACTGTCCCCCGTTCGATCGTCGGTACTGTAAAATGGATTATATTACGCTGTATTCTGCCGGGATTCTGCCTTTTTTCTCTGTCTTTCTTTGCAGAGCAAGTAAAGCAAAAGAAACAAATGAGGGGGCTTGTACGACTGTAAAACAAACTATCCTCGGTCCGGATAGGTTTGGCTCTGCGGTGGACGTCCTCTTTAGGTGGAGGCCTTTCCACTGCTCTGTAGCCTTTGTATTTGCTCAAGAATTTATGAGATTACTATTGGTCTCCAATGACTCAAGATTTGATGTCTTAGCCAACAGTCAAGACCACAGAGAGAGATGGGGGGATGAATTGTTTCGTCTTTCCCCATTCCTGTATCGCGTGTAATGGCCCGTCTGTTTAAAACTGCGGTAAACATTGGACTGCTGTTGCCTATTTATTTTGTGCCAGTGGATTTTTACTGCGTGATGTGTGGTCCTATTGTATCAGGGCAGTGATCCTTTTAACTTATTAACGTTTTTTTTTTTTTTTCTCATGTGCTTAAAGTTTGCTCTGTGTCTGTGTGTCTCGCCCTCTGTCAGGCTTCAGCCGAGCCGCCCTCCCTTTCGGCCTGGTCCGGCGAGAGCTCTCATGTGAAGGATATGCAATTGATCTCCGCTGCCCGGGGAGTGATGTCATCATGATCGAGACGGCCAACTACGGCCGGACCGACGACAAGATCTGTGACGCTGACCCGTTCCAGATGGAGAACGTCAACTGCTACCTCCCCGATGCCTACAAGATTATATCACAAAGGTAAAACACCGGGAGGGGGGCGACGGAGGGCTCTTATTTCACAAACACAACCAGGAGCCGAGCAGCAAAAGTATGGAGCTCGTTTTCTAACGTTTCTGCACACAAAGGAACTGTTTAAATTATCACTCGCCTCGCGCCGCCACCTACATACCGGACAATTAATCGACATCTCACACCTTTTAAATTTTATTTATTCCCTCATTGACTAGATTATGTAGGTGGCATTTGAAATTTAGAAAACTGGGGCGCAGATTAATTCTTGACAGGCAGGAATTGACATCCATGCGGCAGAGCTCTTCACACCAGCTGTGCGTTGTTGCTTCTGTTTGAGTCATAATCAGTGTAGCTCAGAGAGACTGCGAGTCACATGAACACCCTCTTAATTCCCTATCTGGAACATTGGGCTTGCTTTGTTCAAACACTTGTAGTGCATTGAAGTGGCTTTGCCTCAGGTAGTGAGCAATGCCCATCATCATGCCTTTTATCCTGGTTACCCTCTCACAGGATGCTGCCTCGCTGTCAAACGACAGCACAGCAACACTTCAACTCGACTGCTGCTTACCCCTAGAGGTGTGTGTATTTTTAAAGGGCACTGGATGAACTATTCATAAATAGTAACCAGCACAGTTCATCTTCTAATGCACTGCTCCGTCCTAACCTGCTCTCCCCCTTAAGCTAGCTTCTGAGCATCATCGCCCACCATCCTAAACCTCTGGGATTTTCCCTGCCTCATTCTCTTCTGTATTTACCCCCCATGAGATGCAGCACTAAAGAATAGTTTTAGGAATAGATCAAGCCCTGCTGTCTTGCTCTGTCATTCTAAATTTACACCACGGCGCTCGTACATTCATACAGTAACACGCCGCTGACAGTGTCCATGCCCCTCGGTTTGGCTGCAACCTGCTACGCTGTGCATCACATCTGTTGACAAGTCAGCCTCTCGCTTGCTGAAGCTGCACTTCAAACTTATCTCCATCGAGAGATTCCCTGGAGGCAGAGAGCGAGTGAAGGCTTCTAGAAGAGTCTGGGCCACAAGCCCTTAGCCAGAATTATTCTAATGATTCGGATCAGAGGAAATGGGCTCCTGACCGTAATTAAGGTTGATGTGATAACCAGGGACGTTAAAGCAGTCACACGGCTCTGGGAGACCCCGATCAGTCCTCCTTCAGTCTGCAGCAAACCAGAACAAGGGTATTTAAACTGCGACACATTAAGACAGAATGCTCTGCCAGCATCATCAAGATTAACAAAAGGCAATGGCACCGCAGACAGATAAACAAACATATTAAACTAGACCGGGGAGATAGAAACAGTGGGGAGTCTGCTGCATAGAGTGGCAGTTTTGTTGGTTTGGAAATTGCCACAGAAAGTATTCATCAGCAGCCCCGTTCCTCACAACAAAAACAACTAGACAGGAATCAAATGGCTTGATTTTCAATGTCTACATCAAAGTGTTTTTGTCAAATAAAATGTTTGGTTGCTGACGAGAAAGTGTCTGGATGAAAGATGTATGAAGGAACTGATGGAACTGCAGGTTAGAGGAGCTGTTTAATATTCAGGCGATCATTCCCTCGGAGATGTACTGTAAATGGACGGTATGTCTGACCTTTCTTCGCTGTCTGCTATCTTCCGTCCACCTCTCTGTTTTCAACCAGCGCAGGTTTAAAAAGTATTCATGAAAAGATAATCTAAATACAGACATTCTGCTGCCTTCCATTACCTTTTTTAAGTGGCCTCGTACTCTCTTAGCCGGTAAAGCTCACAGAATGAATCTTTTACCTGGTCAAAGGTGCAGCTCTTTGATAGAAAGAAAGCAGGATTCAAGCACTTCACAACCGTGACATTGTGCTCGGTGCAATAGAGATTAAAACAAGGAGAAGACTGTCAGAATGCTTAGCAACAGCATGTCCCTTTTTCTCCAACGCAGGAGCAACTCAAAATTACAGTAACATAAATGCCAGAGTGAATTCTTACATCTTGAAAGGAACTGGCCGTGCTGGAAGCAGTGTTTAGATCCTTTACTTAAAGGTGCATTAATCAATATTTGTACTTACAGCGGCTCAAAAGATAATATAATGTGAAAGATTTTTCTCTTGTCGCGATGAACCCACGGAGAGTCGCTCGGTTCTCTCAGTGTCGTCTTTTGCCTCATCGCTTTGGTTTTTCCAGCGTGCAACTTAAATGTTTTGATTCGGTCTCGGATTCGGCTCTCATCAAACTCTAAATGTCAAAGCAGAAGCTGATTTCAGCAAAAAGGGCTTCTCTCTAAAAAACCGACTATCAGCAGGCGACTTTCTGCAGCCGGCAACTCGGTGGAACGTTTATATTTTGCGTATTTCCCTCTGGAGTCGGTAGAGACCAAAAACAGAGTTAAAAGCAGAGTGAATAATTAAAAGTCTGCCAGTAGCACAACTCCAATTGAGCTGAAGTGTTGCCCGCAGTAACAACCTTGTGAGGTGTGAGTGTCTCGGTGTTTACAGCTTGTTTTCTTCAGAATAAAATAGTCATTATGCAAAGTTATTCTATGTATGCTTTAGTGGATTATTATTGCTGATGCATTCATGTTTAAGCTGCACTTTAATGCTGTCACTCATCCTGGTCAAGCTCATTGTAATTATTTGATATGCTGTCGTATACATACACCATCAGAGCAGTTTATTATATCAGATGAGCTAATGACAGGCTTTGTGTGGTAAAGCTGGGGTAGGGTTGTTTAGTTCCATACTAACTTTCCAGCATGTTGTAATTCAGGTAGGACTGTGTGGTAACAATGACTGGTCATTTTTAAATGACCCTTTTTTAATTAAAAAAGTTTGATTTGAATTTAACCTCATTATTTTAAATACAGGTAATCATGTCGACACAACATTTAAAAAACATGCATGTTAAAAAAATTACACTTAAGCATATCTAAGGATAAAGGAATCGTCTCGCCTTACACATAGAAAATAAAGAAAGGCAGGAAAAGCCGGAGGCACGCAGAGGACAACCAGAGTGAACCTGCTGCACTGCAGGGAGGTTAAAGTGGCCTCCGAGTTTATCCTGACTTAGAGTCAGCCAGCGCTCGGTGCAGGCCGTTGCTTTGAAGTGTGTTACTTTGGTGGATTTAGTCGGGGGACGCGGGGTCGTGGGTGTTTTTAGAGTGCAAAAGCCATCTCCCAGAGGGCTAAAGCCGGTCCCCGCCGGCCGCCGCCTCCACCAGGGGAGACTAACGTGCCTCGGGAGACCTGCGCGGCAGCCGTTAGGGGAACAGCAGAGGGCAAAGGGGCTCCGCCGTCAAATCATTCGCGGAACTGAACTTTTGTATTTACTTTAAGTTTTTTTCATGGCGGTTTGCATCTGATGCAATTATGTGAAATGATCAAACACTGAGGCAGCAGATCGTATCGATGGCGTCTTTCACCGGCACAATAGACTATCGTTCTAGATTGAAGCGGTCCGAGAAAGAAACTAGACTTCTGCACCTCCTCCGCAGCTCCGTTTTCAGGCTTTAGAAAATCTAACCCGTGACGGGAGATTCCATTCAATCACCAAAGCCTTTTCACCGATTAGATGAGATAATGTACATGGCAACAGAGTCCACGTCAGGACACGCTGAGGCGGCCGACTTTCCGTGGGAGAGTGGGGTTTGCATCGCGGGTGAAGTCACAACTGAGTGTTGACTTTTAGCTTGACTAGCTTTGAGCGTTTGAAACATGTGTCATCTGGTTGGAGGAGCTCAGAACAAAGAGAGGAGAGGAGGAGGACTGTATTCTTTACTAAAATTCAGATTTTTTTCCAGATTTCTGTTTACAGATTTAAATCTTAATAAGTGGCACCTGACTGCGTACACTGTTTTCCTAGTAGGGACACCAAATAAAACACACAAGTAAAAGCTTTAACATTCCTACCCATGAGTACTCTGCGAATGCTCGGATCACATCCATTTTTTAACTCTGCCCGGGTTTTGATCTCAGCTACACACCTGTAGGAGTGCATATTGTACAGCTGTGACACTATGATGTTGGAAATCTGTCCACAGTCAGACATACAAACACCTGCCAAAGTCCTCAAAATCGCCTTTGCGGTCGTTCCTGCTTGTCTCCAGGACTGCATCTTGCCAACACAACACACACACACACACACACACACACACACACACACGCGAGATGAAAACAATACCAGCTACACTTTCCCCAGCTGGTAGTAAATACAGTACTGGACTAAATGTATTTTCAACCACTCGAAGCTGTTGTCAGTCAGACTTAGAAACACTTAGGACTGAATTAAATGGAATATCTCTGGGTGCATTTGAGGTGATTCTGTTGCTCTCATCTGCTGTCAGTCAATTCACATTTTGATGCAGTGACCCTTCTCCTTCGCAGCAGCTCTCTTGAGCATTCGCTGCAGCGAAGCCACAAGAGTAGATCTCTTAAGTGCAGCCGGCACCGAGTCGTCAGAGATGTTTAAACCGTCGCTGATGTCGCCGATGCTGTTTGTTAACTCCTTAACGGACTTCACGCCTTTTTTTTTTTATTCATATATTTTCCTTTAATAATCCATTAGTTTCAAGAGAGGGGGTTTTGAAATGAAAATAAAAAGCTGGATTTAGAGTGCGGCTTGAGGAGCGCGTCCTCCTCCTGGTTAATGTACGTACATTTACCTTTGTGTTCATCACTTTAACATCCCACGTAGTTAAAAGTGCACCGTCATGGTTTTGTCTGGTTGTTTGGAAGCACGATCCCCGTTCGTAGCGACAGAAAGCCTCTTGCATGTCTAATGGCGCTGTGTCCAATATTGAAGTGTATGTCCAATGTGCATCTCTGCCACTGACCTTCTGAAATATTTATCTCAGCCTCGCAAATTGTTGAATGTCCCATTTTGGTGCCAATTTTTTCTTGTTTGCCTCTGTTACTGCTGACATTATTCTCAATCCCTTGGCCTCAAGAGAGCTTGACTGAAGTGGAGCCAATTTCACCCTATACAGTATTTACACAAACTCGGTCCTCTGCTGTTCTTTCCTCCACCCTCCCTCCCCTGCTCTCCCTCTTTACTTGAACTTTTTTAGCACCCAGAAACATCTGCTAACACACACACACACACACACACAGGCGAAGACACACTCGAGCTATCTTTGCAATTCACACATCAGACTGTGAAATCACTGAGGGACACCATTTCGTACTGGAAGGCAAATAACCTCTCACAGAAATGACACATTTATGTCTTGTTTGTTGCGTACGAGCAAGAGGAGCCGCTCTGTTTCACTAGAGGCCAACCATTCCAGTCCACTGCATGTCACCGCCACCTGTCGTGTATGTTTTAATGAATGTCTTCTCTTTCAATAGCGGTATGAAGACACTAATTCCTAACATGCCTTTAGCCGCTCTCTCGCTCTGGTCATTCGTCACGTCACATGCATTTTACCTCCTTCCTTAATGTTTTCATTCCTCTCTCTGTTTGCCAAAGGTTTTAAACTAGAATGCATATGTGACAGTCCTGGGCCGGGATTTCATCAATTTCATTGTAGCTGTAACGATGAACTTTCCCCACCCACCTTTTTTTCTGTGTTATTAATGTTGTCTTTGCGGAGTTCTCTTGCTGTGGGTAGTCATGATGAAATCTCTGGTCAATCTTTTTTCTTTCTAGGTGCAACAACCGTACGCAGTGTGTGGTTGTCACTGGCTCTGATGTCTTTCCTGATCCATGCCCTGGCACCTACAAGTACTTAGAGGTCCAGTATGAGTGTGTTCCCTATAGTAAGTACGATAGTAAGTATTTCATACTGAAATGTCATTGTGTGTTATTCAAGTGTGTGATGGTAACTACAGCAGCTCTCGTCGTTTGCCAATACGATGCAGTTTGTCTTACAGATGAGACTTCCAGCTCAGTGTGATGAAATATATAAAGTGTTTCAGTCATTTTAAGGTTCAGTTCGCCCCAATTATGATTAAAAAAAAATACACATTTTCTCAATTACCTCTAATGGAATCCAGCCATGCAGATTGTTTCACTGTTTTATATCCGTCTTTAGGATTTCTCATATTCCATATTTATCCCGCTGCACTCTTATTTAAGAACATTTTTACTGCTGGTAGATAAGCTTTAGTTAATTATTGTTGAATCTCCAACAGCAATATATATATTTCTTTAGTTTAATGTGCTTTCTGCAGACTTTGTGTGTTGTTTTTGTACCTCAGCCACATCAACTTTTAGACATATCAGCATATTCAGCCTTGTCAACATCGGTGTTTTCGTCTTTTCAGGTTGCGGTTAACATCAATTTGCTGTAACTATAACTGTGGTGTTTTGAGTTTATTTTAGGTAATTGCAGATATAAATCAAATCTTTCAGCTGTAGTGATATATAACCTCTTTTAGCTCCGAACGCTGAAAGCAAATCCAAATTAAATTCAAAAAGCAATTCAAACAGATTTGATTCTGGATCTGATATACGTCTGCTGAACCACGTCCCCGTCTCCCAGCGATGAAAATTTATATTTAAAGTATTCCAACAGCAAAATCGTATTTTTTTTTCTCCCCCCCCAGAAACAGTGCTGCTGTTAGCCATGGATAATCCACAGACCTCGCTGTGAATGGTTTTCATTGGAACCACTTTGTGCTGAACAAACAGCCCCTATAATCTTTTTTATAAACTGTGTTTCTCGTATTTAGTCGGTGTCAGAGGTAGATATCTCCACACCTGGGCAGATGAAATCAAAACAGCCTGCATGACTTGGTACCATGAGGGAGAAAAGATGTTCTCTTGTCTTTTCAGTGATCTAATCTTTTAAATAGTTCTAAATGGCACATTCACTGTCTTAAACATTGCAAAGAACTGTGTTACATGAGAGCAGTTCATCCACTAATTTCCAGTGGAGCCATATTAAAGCAGATATTAGTGTAAGTCGGAGTTAAAAATCCCCAAATTGCGAGATGGTTCTGCATCTGTCCTCAGATTAGAACCAAATTCCTCTGCTCAGTCATTCATCGTCCTCCGTCGAGGGGGGAAATTGGTTTATTTAAATGCAAGTGTAGAGTTAGTTAAATCCAGCCCTATTTTAAACTGTCTCTGGTATCTGATTTAAGCTAATCTACCTTAAAAGGCTGTTTTAGCGTGGTTTATAAAAGCAGCCCTCGGCCTCGTCCGTGCCTGTGAAAGTACTTAGTATTTAAATTGATGAAATGTAAACACTTTCAGAAATATTCACTCTTTTTTTCTTCTTCTTTCAAACAGACCTCCCTTTAACCTCCTGTCCCGTCTCCCCTCCCTCCGCCTCCCTCCTCCCCCGTTCCCGACTAACCTATTTGCTCTTTTTTTGATTTTTTTTGTTTTTTATGTTAACTTCCAATCTTTCACATATTGTCTCCAGCCTTCTCTCGCCCCCTCCGCCCAGTATACGCGGCTTCAGCAGAGCACTAAAGAAACTCCATATTAGGCCGACTATCCATCAGTCATCTCATATGCTGTTGCTCTCTTTGGCTCATTTAAGAGCGTGGTCTGTAACATTAGCACCGTGTCATGTTTTACGTGTGTGGGCGAGCAAGTTTGGAGTCGAGTTTTGATTTGTGTTTATAAAGTTTGAACAAACTCCACCCTCAGTCGATACATGCCAAAAATAATTCCTGTGCTGTTTCTCCAAGAATGTTATCCGTCTAAATATGAGCAGGACTTTGAGTTTTTTTTTTTTTTCTCCTGCCACTTAGGGGAAGCATTTTTAGAGGGATTTATTCTGCTTTTACAGTGGCCAATGCATTATTTTGTTGGCAGATAAAGACGGTAAGAATGAGAAGTTTAATGCGCTGGAAAGCATGGCACATAGCTTGTCTCTAGTCATAACTTGTCTGTTTTTATATCCTAGGATGAGAGGCCGTTACACTAACAAACATCTCTTTCCCCCCCCCGCACACAGCTCTTCCTTCCAAAGCAGCCCTGCGGTTCATCTCATGGTCATACCCTCCGACTAATTCTTCTCTTTGTACTTGGTAGTTGACTCATGATAACCTTTCTCTCCCTTTTGCACTCTTTTTTTGCTTTCTTTTCCAATGCCTGAAATAGAAGTGGAGCAAAAAGGTAAATGAGTGGTCTGCTCCTTCCCTCCCCCTCCTTCGGCTCCTTGTTCTGTGGTGTTGAGTACAGCTCCCCCCTCACGTCTCCCCCCTTTTCCCCTCCTGATTGCCTCTCCTGTCAAATGCTAAACCCATAGGAGGATTGTTTGCACCCATGGAGTCCAAATGATTTTCAGAACAGAATCTTTTCAAATGACATCCACGGTCATCAAACATAGTTTTCCCTCGCAATGTGAAAGAAAACACCAACTGTTCGGTGTCGATTTGTTCCAGGGACTCTTGCTTAGCACCGTTTTTAACCCTTGAAGAATGACTAGTTGTGTATATATATTCTTATTTGGCTCAGTCTTAGTTTGCTTGGCCCAATTTCTGCTGCACCCATAGCACGTGATGTGAAATAGCAGTGATGGCTGAGTGAGATTGGCACAGACTGAAAAAAAAAAAAGTTTGAAAAGAAAACAAGAATTCACTGTGTCCCTTCTTTTTTTTTCCATCCAGAACCAATTAATTAAAAACCGTCTAAATGGGAACCTTGCCATGGCCTCCCTCACCCATCAGTGGTTACTCTTGTCTTTTGCCACAGAAGTAGTGAAAATCCTTTTACCACTGTTGTTCGATCTACTCCCCAACCTCCACTTTCATTTGACCTCTGCTTTGCTGCCACCACCACCATTGACAACCTGTTGTTCACTCTTATCACAAGATGTGAAGTCTGTTCCCTTATCATTTTTGGTTTATGACCTTAGTCATGTGAGTATGCATGTGTAGTGTGTCCATGTACCCAGCTGTTCATGTGGCATTTGACATCCGAGACAGGCTGGTATTTGAAGAGAAAAAAAAAAAAACAACCCACTGTGAATTCTACTCCTTCCATTTCCCATGTCTTTCATTTGCAGGGTTTTATTTTTATTATTTTTAAATATATATTTTCTGTTCACATTCTATTTTTTTTGTCCCTGTTAGGATGTAGCAGCAGATCCTTGAGATGCAAGTTGTCTTAACCTGACATTTCTCATTCTGAATAATCACTATGACACATACGTTTGTTTTCTTTTCTTTTTCCCCGATTCATTAGCGGTAGTACAAAAGCACTAGATAAAAGATTCCTCCACATTCACGGTCCCTGATCTTTTTTGTCCTGCACTTGAGTCGTACAGCAGCGAGAATGATGCCTGTCAAAGTGTGTTTTGTTTTTTTTTTTGTTTTTTTTTAGTGTTTTTTAAAATATATTTTGCCTTATTGTGTTTTCTTTCGCTCTCTTTTCTGTCACTAGTTTTCATTTGTCCCGGGACTCTGAAGGGCGTAGGAGCCGCCACCTTCCTGTTCGAGGCCGAGCAGCAAGCGGGGTCGTGGTGCAAAGACCCGCTGCAGGCCGGAGACAAAGTCTTCTTCATGCCCTGGACGCCGTACCGCACTGACACTCTCATCGAGTACGCCTCTCTGGAGGACTTCAAAAACGCTCGCCAGACCACCACCTACAAGCTGCCGCACCGCGTCGACGGGACCGGCTTCGTGGCTTACGACGGCGCCATCTTCTTCAACAAGGAACGCACGCGCAACATCGTCAAGTTCGACCTGCGCACGCGCATCAAAAGCGGCGAGGCCATCGTCAACAACGCCAACTACCACGACACCTCGCCGTACCGCTGGGGGGGCAAGACGGACATCGACCTGGCGGTGGACGAGAGGGGCCTGTGGGTGATCTACGCCACGGAGCAGAACAACGGGCGCATCGTGGTGAGCCAGCTCAACCCGTACACGCTGCGCTTCGAGGCCACGTGGGAGACGGCGTACGACAAGCGCTCGGCCTCCAACGCCTTCATGGTGTGCGGCGTGCTGCACGTGGTGCGCTCGACCTACGAGGAGAACGAGAGCGAGGCCAGCCGGAGCCAAATTGATTACATCTACAACACCAAGCTGAGCCAGGGCGAGTACACCGACATCCTCTTCCCCAACCAGTACCAGTACATCACCGCTGTGGATTACAACCCCAGGGACAACCAGCTGTACGTGTGGAATAACTTTTACATCCTGCGCTACGACCTGGACTTCGGGCCGCCGGATCCTGCTGAAGGTGAGAGCTGCTCCCCCTTTTTTTTTTTTAGTTTAGCTGCTTGTCTTTGTGTAATTCTTCTATTGTTTGGCTGTGGCGTGGGATGTCGCAGATGGCTGCCTTTTAATTTTGGATGCAATTCAGGTGTGATAAAGAAAAGAGGGCTGTGTTAGTCTTGGGGAAAGGGCTCATTTGCAGACAGAAATTACTGATTCACCTTGGAATGAGGGATAGCTCCCAGTGGGAACGCGCCGCTACAAAAGCCTGCTTCTTTATTACCATGAGGCAAGCTGAGGCACTCTCTCCGGCGGAATCCTGGACCCTATCAAATTCTTTAATCTCGAGCCCTATCCAAAACCATTATGAACACTGCCCTCCTGAACTTCCCTCTAATGCCGGGAATATGTTTGAGAAATATCGCGCACGGTGCGACAAAGGTTATCCTCTCCTCCTTACCTCAGGATTTCAAGTTGCGTTGCCATGGCTACCTCCTCAACTTCAACCGAAAGCCTTTTTTTTTTTTTTTTTTTTGCAACAGATCAGGAGATAATTGCCGTCCTATTGTGGGATAATATTTTTTCAAACCACCAGGCTGAAGTGTGCGCGTGTGAGTTATGTACCACATGGTGAATCAGAGCAGGAGAATGGCTGAAAAGAGAGATCAATTACAGTGAAGAATCTTGTCAGGCGGTTAGAGGGCTTAAATTAATCTGTGAAGTGCTGAGAGGCGACATACGTGTCATCAAACAGGGACCTTACATCAAGCTGATAATGGGTTTAATTACCTGACTGCAGCCAACTTATCCCACAGAGCCCGGTTAAGTCTCCTGTATGAAGTGGGGGAAACAAGAATCTTGACCCTACTCAACGATACGTTAGCGGCTCAGGTTGCCCCCGAGCGCTGGTCCAGATTAGGCTATGATTTTTAACTTCTGGATATTCGGCGGAGGGGGGACGCCAGGGGAGAAATCCGATTCTTGACCTGAGCTGTTGAAGGTGGGAGGGGAAGGCTGGCGTTGATGTCTCAATGGAGGCTGTGTGCTCCTGAACTCTGGCCTCTTGTCAACACGTCTGTTTGTTTTCCTGCTGTTCCCTGGAATCTCCGCAGCATGATAACTCGACACCCAAGGGGGGCCTCCCGAGTTTTTGTGTCTGTTTTTTTGCTGAACAACCAAAGCCTCAATTAAGAGTATGTTAGAGGAGATATGAAAAATACTCAGACTTTAATGAGTTCGCCATGCATGCAAACTGCCTGCTCAACTGTTCACGTCCTGATGTATGTAAATGTAATTAACAACTGAATTATCATAATTACCCTCCTTGTCTCAAAAGAGTCTCCGGGAGAGGAGGAAAGTGGCCATCACAGAGCATTTTCAGTGAAGGGTTTAATGTGCTCTCTCAGCTACTGTAATGCCTCGGTAAACATAAATGCCACATAGGCTTGGTGCCGCCACTTGCTGCAGGAGCAGTGTGTTTAATCAAGGAACTCAACAGAACACAGTTGTTGATTTCACTCATTATTCCGAGCACCAGCTTCCTGCCACTGTTCTGTCGTCGGGAACCAATCAGAAGTCGGCACAACTTGTCACCGTGGATCATTAAGTGTGTTTTATGATGGAATTTTTGAAATGTTGTGTGTTCAAGAAGGAGAAAGGAGGCATCTCGAGATACCAAGGCCAGCAGCAGCGGCGGCAGCAGCAGCCAGCCGGGCTTTGTGAATGGCACTTGAAAATAATTGGTTCTTGTTTATTAGGAGGTTTTTTTTTTCTTCTTTTTTTTTCTTTTTTTCAGATCTACACCTTTAACTTCTTTACTGTGTAGCTATTAGGATTTATTGCTGCCCATGATATGCCGTAGAATTAAACAACCTATTCTGCAGGGTAATCTAATGGTGCTGAAATAATGTCTCTCTCTCTCCGAAACTGAGGGGCACTTGAGGCGTAAAGGAAATTAATTGTGCCCATTAAGATTCATCGACCACAGACTGAAGTTACCTCGAACACCAAACCCGACGTATCTCTCTCCGTTTTTTTTTTTTTTTTTCCCCGAACTCATGTAATACAATGAGCGTCGGCGTCCTTTTCTGTCAGAAGCATCAACCTTGACTGTAATGCTCGTCCTGGAGAGGCGCTGAAACGCCGCCAGGATTAGGGGTTTATATTAAGGGAGTTTAAGCAAAGTGATCAAAGCAGAAAATAATTGACCTCAGCAACTTGTCTGTATTTCTTTTACCTTGTGTAGAGTGCTTGTAACACTGCGGGTTTCTTAATTCTGGCCCCAGTTGAAGTGATTAGCCAGGATCATTCCCCGTATTGATCCTTCCCCCCTTATTCCTCCAAACAATTCACGCAGATTTAGAGAAAACGTCTGCGCTCCGCTAATGCATTGTGAACACAAAACAGCCGTGGTCAATACTTAGAGAGTCCACCTCCTCAGAGGTCTCTCTGAAAGAGGTGCATGCCAATAAAAAGCACATCTATTTACCCGTAGCTGCAAAATTTAGAGGGACACCGGTAATGTATTCCCTGTGATCTGCAAAGACATTAACTGATTTCAGTCCGAGGAATTAAAAAAAAAAAAAGCAAAACAAAAAACAATCAGAGGAGCCTGTAATTGCAGAGAGCATTTCAAACTAACAAGGAAGGAAAGGAGAAAATTAATTTGTCTTTGAGGTAGCATTGATTTGAGGCCTTAAAGACGAGAGGCATAAAATTAATGGCTTTGTCCAAAAGGCTTAGCTACTTGCAGTAATCTGCTAGAAGTGAGCACAAGTGGGCTCTGTGGTAAATTACAAAACAAGTATTTCATATCTCGCGTGCCGCACACATCTACGGTTCCATCGCAAAGTTGATAGCGTTATTTATTTCATTTTTTTTTTTCCCGCTCAGCCATTTTGTGGCTAAACCCATCTGCGCACCTCGCTGCACTTTGGTTTACTTTTATATCCCTGAACGACGCCTCCAGGTGAGCCTTCGAGGCGGAGGACATTTATAGATATATCATGCACTAAGCCTATGTTCCACCCTCTGAAGCATCATGTTTGGCAACAGAAATAGCGGCTGAAGTAAAGGAGTCGGGGGGGATTTGGAAGAGCTCTAATTGTTCTGCCTGTTGGATTATGGCAGGAAACTGTTTGAGTGGACCTTAAAGGTTTTTATGACATATTTAGGTGTTGGAGTTTGGGAGTGTTGTGACTCCGACTATATTTCTGTCTGCCCGTATATCTTCCCCTCCGCATGCATGTGTCTTTAATATGAGCTGCTTTGCCATCTTCTTATGACTCAAGCTGTCTGGTTGTGACTGTGCTATGTCTGCTGCTCCACGGTATTCAGTTTCAGGCCTCATAAATTACCCCACACAGACACAGGATATGTCGGGCAGAGCTTTTTCTGTCTACTGCTCTTTAAAGAACAAGTGTCAACAAAGCAGTCAACCCTGCGACAATTTCATAACAACTTGAGTTTCTTTTTCCTCCATTCAGCGAAGAATAATGACATATTCTTTAGCATCGGATTAGAAAATGCACACAAATTGTCTTGCAGCTCTTTACCTTCCATGCCAAGCTCCCGTCACGTAAGCTTGAATCAAGCAGAGCAGCATGAGTGCATATAAACAGCCTAATGTAAAATTCATGTCTTGTGGGATTTGTTTCTCTGTCATTAATTACCAGCACTGGCTCTAGGTAAAGAGGCAAAAGACCAACTGTAGCTTCTGCACAGTTCTTATCCTCCGAAGACAGTGTTGTTATTGAGTCAAGCTAAACCAAACCATACTTGGATATATTGGGAGCCGCTCATTCTCTTCTATCCGCCGCATTCGGGCACAATGTGAGCGACAATAGGAGACAATGGGAGGTTTGTTCATCATTTGGAGTGGCTTAGAAATGGATTCCGGCTAATGTAAGGATGATTTTTAACTGCTGATTGTGATTTCCTTTTAGTTGTTTGGGTCTATTTATTAGTACACTGGGAGGATTAGCCCTGTAAGTGATTCAGCTTCCAAACTGAAACCAATTAAAACAGCTTAATTTGACTGCAAGTTGTCATCGCTTTCCCCCTTAATAGCGAGTATTAGGCAGCTTATGAACCATTTGTTGTGGCGTCTGTATGGACAGGTAAACAGTTTTTACTGCTCCGGCTGTCTGTGTGTAATCTGAGATAAGAAAAAAAAAAAAAAGCACTCTTCTGAGCGCAGTCGCGTACGCTATAAAAGCAAGGACAAATAGAATACCCAGACCTCTGATCATCTGATTATGGTTTAATATTTTTTGTCATCTTCCCCTCAGATACGTAAACGACTCGAGGGGGCTATAAAGTGATGAAACTAATTCTGCTTCATCTCCGATGTCTTGATTGATGATCTTGCATAATGGTTTTCCTTCCTTTTAGCTCTGTTTTAATTTACACACTCTGTTTTGACACTGGTGACAGTCATTTTTCAAGTGTTCAATCTCAAACTCTTCCATTATTTACAAGAGGTTATTATTCACCATATGGCAACAGTATGCCTTTGGTGTCAGATTGCCCATAAAGAGTGACTTCACTGCCTCTTGAGAGAAATGGTAGCTAATTGGTGCAGCCCTCTCTTGGTTGAGTGCTATCAGAGGACACAGGGCTCTTACTGGAGGGGAATTTGCTCCTCGCAATCAAAAGAAAATTGTAGCGCGCATGGTGCAGAGACATCAAAATAAGCCCACAGATGCATCGACATCTGACAAGCGCATTACTTGATGCAGTATTGAATAGATATGTTGGATTTTTGATGTTCCTGATGTTCTTCGCAATCACGCTCTGATCTGAAACCCAAGACATGATGACTATAAACACCCACCACGATGGTATCTTGTCTTTGATTTAAGAAAAACACTCAGTCAACATCTGAGTGCCCCTCCTAATTAAAGCGATATGTTTTCATGATTGTGCCTGAAAGAGTGAACAAGGGACACGATGATCAAGTAGTAGCGTGGAAAAAAATAATCGCCGACACCAGTTCATTTAGAGATGTCAAAAAATAAATGAAAGAAGGTATTTTAGGCTGGAAAATCTATACCAGCAAACATAAACATGATTAACTTAACTGAATAATTTTTCACTTTTCTCTGTCACAAGCCCAAAACATTCTCGTTTGCCTCTTTCATGTGAAGATGTGCCGTTTTTCTCCGTTTCATATCACCGACGAATGAATATTTTAAGCTTTTAGAGTATCGATTGGACAAAACAAGACATCTCAGGATGTCATCCAGGGCTCAGGAAAAAACTGTGAGAGGGATTGTTTAGCATTTTGCAGGCTAGCTTTCAGTCATGAAAGTTATCGGCAGATTAATCGATAGTCAAAATCATTAGCTGCAGCCGTACGTAGACGTATGAAAAACAGTGCATTATTTACAAAGCGTTTGACTCGTGCAGCGGAGTCGGAGTCGAATAAGTTCATCAGCAAAAACAAACCTTAATATTTATGACTAAACAAGAAGCAGTTTGAGTAAAAAAAAACATGTTAAAGGATCATTTATTGACAGTTGACCACTTGGAGATGAGCTGATTTGCTTTGGCAGGACTGAGTTGGTGCAGTTTGATCTCATCTGATGCACAGAGATCATACGAACCACCATCTGTCTTCACTTTCTGATGGGTGCACTGGGACGTACGTGACATCACGTTAGCCCGACTAAGCTGCACCTACTTCAGACCAGTGAGAAAAGCAGAAAAATCTGCCAGAAAATAGTGTGTTTGTATAGAAACCCTTTTGTTCTATAGAGAAGCTAATTGACAGAATTGATATATAGGGGCTTAGAAAGTCTAAATGATGAGAAAGTCCCTTGTTTGAGATTCCGTTCTGCATCAAAATGTGATTATTTCGATTTTTTTCTTCACCTTCAGTCGTAATTAAATAAATATTTGTGTTTTTCAACTTGTCATCTTGCGCTCTGTGCTGGAAAATAATTGTCAGATGAATTAAAAATGAGATCAAATAATACAAATGTGTATTTTTTTTTACTCTTTGCCTTGAAATTTAGCTTTTGCACGGATGCCAAAATAAAAATAAATGTCGAAAAAAAAAAAAAACAAGAATAAAAATGCGTCTCGGGAGCAGGTTAATTGTGCAGGCGCTCCGTTAAAGGCAGATGCATATTAGAGCTTATATTAGTTTGTGGAAAAGCAGAAGTTTGCTCAGGTATGGAGAGGTTTAATATTGTGAAACCTAATTACTCCTGCCCTTGTATTGCATTATATCCGTATATTGAATCAACCAAGTCAGCCTATGAATCATCTCACTTTTCCTGAGTCAATAAAACAAAATCCTCAGCCACATTACATAACATATGTGAAACATTTCTTTTTTTTCTTGTCTTTTTAAATGCATTATTCCTATACTATTATGTTATAGCGTGAGAGGTTTATGTCTGTTTAGGGACAGATAAAACTTATCTTTATAAAAATTTACTTCAGTGCACTTTATATATCTTCCAAAAGAGTAAAAAGGGACAGATCTCCAGGGCTTTTGCTGGATCTCCTCGGTGCTTTTTGGTCTATTTTGTGTTACTCTCAGCTAATTCCGAACACTGTCATTACTGTGGGTGGTAACTGAAAGCGTCATTATTATCTGGTAAGGCAAACTGCACGTCAGCTGTTACCAGAAGCCGTGCTGGCCAGGCCAACCCGTGAATGTGTGGGTGACAGACACACAATGACTGAATGAGTGTAAGGTAATTATCCAGGGCTCCTGTCAGGGGAAAAAGGTCATTCAGTGAAATGTCACAATGCAGCCGCGCTGTAGGGCGTTTTTTCTTCTTCCCCTTTTTTTTTTTTTTCTTTAAGTAGTAGTGAGCATCCTAGAAACGCTGCTCCTTCCCCGCTGCGGCCTCCAGACCACATCACCAGATATCAGCTTTATAATAAACTCTACTGTTTTACTGGAATGAAAAAGCAAATATTCCCCTGACCGGCTGATGAGTGTGAAACATGAAATGTGGGCTTTGTCACCATTCTCTCTCAGGAAATGGAGATACGTGTCTGATGATGGAGTGTCAGATAGCATGATATTGCATTTTCCCAGAAGCGCCCCGGGAACCTGAAGACAACACTATAGTGCCTCTCACAACTGCAGACCTCATTGTGGGAAGCTGCTTTTATCTCAAAATACAATCGGGTGGTTGTGGGTAAAAATGTATGATCATTCATGCAGGACACAAGTAGCCGAGTGTGTCTGTGTCGACACACTCACACATGCACAAACACCCACCTTGTTTTGCTTTTTATTCATATTGGCTATTCATACTGTATAAAATGTATAGATTCTCCATTTCTGCTCTCATTTCCTAGTTATCTCCAGGCTCTCTGCAGCAGATATCCGTCTGCGTGCACGCACTGATTTTAAGCAGGGACACACCTGAGTAACGGAACAAACACAAGCGCGCTTGCACACGTGCGCGTTCGCTTTCGCACATAAATTTGCTTCGCAGGGTAGGCGTGGACTGAATACAGTGGAATCGCATTATTGCTGATGTATGGTTTTTGCTCGGAGCAGTGCAGTTTTCCTTTCCGCACACCAGCTTTATCAAAGTGAGAGAGACGAACAAGGCAGAGAAAAAAAAAAAAAAGAAGGTAAAATGCAGTCAGACTTTGTCTTCATTGTTGACATTTAATCAGCCCGAGGTACTGACACTGCTGGGAGGAAATGACTGCTGTGTCAAAGGATGCCCCACCACCAACGTTGTCTTATTTATGGCCTTGAATAAACTAAAAATAGCAACAGATAGATAGCGTCCCGTCGATAGGTTTGTCTTGATTTTGTTTAGCGGAGGAGCAGAAAAGAGGCGGCGTCATAAGCGAAACCTGCACGATGCTTTTATTTTCAGGAATTATGGGCAGCAGTAACTCCAGCAGTACCAACAAGCCACAGGGCTCAAAACAGTTGTGCTTCCCCCACTGCTAGAAACAACGGGAGTTCAATGCGAGGACATTTATGACTCAAGCTCTAACAGCTTCACTGTTCTCTCCCTCTAGTGCCAACTATGGAGGACGCCTCCGTTTCGTCATCCATACCCAAGACCACCACTGTTTACACCACCACCGCTGCGTCCACCATGAAGGGCCAAGGGGGCACGACGGTGGCAGGGGCAGATCCCAGAGATGGAAGAGATCCGTTTGAGGACAGCCGTGTTCCGGGTACGGCCGAGCCCACCGTCCCCGAGCTGCCTCCGACGCCCAGACGCTTCTGCGAGGCGACCAGGAGGAGAGCCATCGACTGGCCCCACACCCACACGGGGACCACCGTGGAGAGGCCCTGCCCCAAAGGCACCAGAGGTACGAGGGTCTGACGCACACGGTTCCTTTAATTTACATAAGTGTTTCTAAACTGTACCTTCTAGTGTGTGTCTGCGTGACACTAGAGGTTATTTCAACAATTAAAAAAATGCACAGTTGTTAGTATACAGTTGAATTTTAAGCTTGTTAGCAAAAAGACAAAGACTTGAAACAGTGGGAGGCTTTGCTAATTAGCTCCAAAACCCACACCGAACCAGTCTGATTTCCCCAAATGTCAAATTATTTCTTGAAAGGCTTAATTACACTGATGTAAAATTACAATATTTTGGATTACATAGCCTCTGCCCAACAGCCTTACACCAGAAATTTTAATTTAATGCAAGTAAGCCCATTTTACAATATGATGTGACCCAGACAGAAAAAAATGCATATTATCCACTTCGACAACCGTGATTTTGTGCAAGGTCAGGAATCGTCTTGATAAATCCTGTTGGTGTTAGCTGGAAACAGGAATGCTGCACCAGGAAGCTAAAATCACGAGATAACCAGAAAGGAAGCTGTCAAAATTAAAACTATAATGTAGCCTAATAAGAGATAAAATGATTAACAAGGCTTTTTTTTTTTTTTAAACCCATTTCTTCTTGAAATAAATTACAAAGTCTTCCAAAGTACTTACATTTAGACATCCACGGTTACTTATTAGAGCTAAAACCCCGGCTGCATGCATTCCACGGTGAGGGAAACCTTTTGCTGATGGCCGTTGCACGAGTTCGGCTGGCAATGATGCAGCGGCAATAATCTTGCAGAAGTTATCTTAGCAGTCATTCAAAGAGACTGACAGAGCTGTCAAAACATAAAGCAGGGCCATCGGAGAATAAAAACAAGAAAAGGGCCGACGTCGGAAAGAGAGGAAGTCTGTAGATTCGCTGTGTTATTGCTCTTGTCAGTGAGGCGGCTTGTTATTTAGAGCAGCCGTGTGCTTTCTTCATACATGCAAAGTAAGGAGGTAAATAAAAGGTTTAAAGTTGTGAAATCTGTCTGTTTACAAGCAATAACAACCCACTGTTTGCACACTGTTATTTCTTCTTTCACTTTTGTCCAAGCGATGTGGGAACCTGATAGTCTTTTAGTATCCCTTCAACGCGCTTTTTTTTTTTCCCCATACAGTCGGTCTATAAAGCTTTCAGGCTTTCAAATCGTTTGGAAATCTTTGCTCCCACTGAACAGTCCGTTTCCTGCACCAGAGACTTTGAATGAATGAAGGACCAGCAGGAAGAAACTGTATCTGAGCAAGGTTTTGGCTTCCCTCCAACTGTTGTGTTTATTCTGTGGTACTGCAGGCATCGCCTCCTTCCTCTGCACTGTGGCAGGGACCTGGTGCTCCAAAGGGCCAGACCTCAGCAACTGCACCTCCCACTGGGTGACTCAAGTGGCACAAAAGGTAAAAGGAGAATAAGTCGGTTACGAAACACGGCAACCGCGTAACACGGCCAAGCTCAAACATCTAGCTGCAATTTCTGACCGTTTTGTTGCTTAGTTTATTGTCCGTATTCCAGCAGAGAACTGGTCAAGTGTACTTATCATGAAAATACTTTTTTTCAAGGAGAGCTAAAATACCATGTGGTGGCAGAAAGAAAAGAGCTTTCTGAAACATCAGGAGTAAATGCCAAGAATTGCAGTCTGTTACTGAGAATCAAAGAGCCCGGGCCTCTTTCTTCTTACGTCCATGCTTTGATCATGCAGGTAGTAATCTAATGTAGATGTACAGATAACAGCATCAGAAGCTTCGGTGCACACCAACACAACACAAACACCAAACATGCTGCGTTGTACGGGAGAGATTATTGTTTCTCGTGACTGAAAAACAGAATGCAGCAGGTCCAGGGTGTTGTCGAACGGCATTTTATGGAAATGAAGGAAGAAAAGCTGCATTCTTATGCCACGCCACACTGGGAATATATTATATTTACTCTAGAAACACAATAATGAGTTATGATAAAATGTGATTAAAGCTATGCTCACCACATTACAGATCCCATGTAGAGATAATCCATTAGACGACATGTAGATTACATGATTTCCTAGTCAACTGTTTTACTCTGCGCCGTCAATCATACCTGCACAGGGAGTCTTCTTCCTGAAGGGGGCGGAGCCAACAGCAGCCCCAACAGTCATGGTGAAGCTAGCCATGTTTACGACACTTTAAGCTGAAAAACCAAAAATTTCTGAGAACACGTGAGCCAAAGTAGGGCAAAGATCTTTAAAAAAAAATGATCAATAAATGTTTTGAAGCATGTTTACTCCGATTCCATGTCGTTTTGCCAGAACGGAAGGAAAGGGAAGCGTTCCCACCGTTGCAGCTGAAGATCACTCAGGCACCGTTCTCAGATGATTATAGTCAGCGCTAGGCCTGGTGCGACATATAACAGGCAGGAGCCGCGGTTATCTATTTTTACTTTTTTTTGCAGATTTGCTCATTAAAAAGAGAAACCGGATAAGTGCAGCGAGCAATTGGCTGAAATGACTGTATTAGTACTTTTATTTAGATATAATTGCCAACGACGGTGGTGCTGCAGCCATTACGCCACCAGTTTGTTGACACTTCTGAAGTGCTTTTTACTAAGTGGGGGATATTGTAGCACATCTACAAGACACGTTTGATATCTGTGAATTTCACCTTGGGATTGAGTGATATGAATGTTTTTTTTTCCCCCCACTCGTAATTTTGCTCCGTGTGATATGCGTTGGCTTTCTCTTTGTGAACTTTAATTGGCAGTGGCGTTCCTGTGTGTGTGTGTGTTGCCTCATTTCCTCTCAGAATGGATTAGAATGGATTGATTTCTTGTGCACTAACTGTTAAGGGACCAGAGCGTGACGATTAGTGTACAGTCAGTGTATAATATGAGTATGTAGTCTGACAAGAGGGTCAACGCTCAGTCAAGGTTCATGTGGAGTCCCAAAAAATGGAGCAAATGAGCTGCTGGGTTGTATTGATCACAGGTGACAATGCAAGCTCTGATAGCTGATGTATTAGTACAGATATGTGCTAAACATACAACAACCGTGAGCACATTCAATCACAATGAGCAGTTGCAGTGGATTATGGCTCTGAGATATTTCAGGGTTTTACATTATGTAACCGCCATTTCCGACACTCCACTGACACCCCCGTGTTTTCCCCGTTGCTGTTTTTAGATCCGAAGCGGCGAAAACGCTGCTAATTTGGCCAACGAGCTGGCTCGCCACACGCAGGGCCCGGTGTTCGCCGGAGACGTCAGCTCCTCGGTGCGCCTGATGGAGCAGCTCGTCGACATCCTGGACGCCCAGCTGCAGGAGCTCCGGCCCAGCGAGAAGGACTCAGCTGGACGCAGCTTCAACAAGGTGCTGTGAAAATCCTGTCTGGCCCACTGTAACCTCTCATTAAACTTTGTCCGCCTTTTGCCCCAACTCGGTGTCAGCATGACTCAGGACATTCATTAGCAGGACACCCACACACACAAACACAGGCCTGCCCAGGCACTCTCTGACACGCACGCTTACACCTCCACGGACTCACAGGCTTCCAGGTGAGGCGGCCAGGCGAGCAGGTCTCGCCCTGAGGGGAAGCTCATTCCTCTTCAGCTTCTTGGTAATTACCGTCTTTGGAAACACAGGCTCACCTGGCGCTTCCGCCCTAAAGGAGCTAATGGCCACGAGCCCCCCCCCCCACCGGCACAAAGAATAACTCTTCATTGCTGACAAGCGTGGAAGTGGCCTGTCCGGGAGCTTCTGCAGGCGCTTAGCGAGAAAATAGTAAAGCCAAGACACCTCCACCATCTCTCAGCTGCCGGCAGTCACATGGAGAGATGAGTGGCAGCTTGAAAAATTACATTGTTATTCAGACTTTGGAGACAGCAGTTGCTCTGTAAACAAGGTGATTTTCACCAAAATGACGCCCGTTGTTTGTGCCCTTACGTTCAGACAGCTACACCGCTATTTCGCATTTGAAGATAAGAGCTAACAGGTTTCTCACTGCGTCGCCAATGGTGCTGCAGCGATTGAAACGTCGCGACAATGCCGTGTCACTTTGTGAAAAAGCTCTGCAGCGATGTAAAGGCGTTCTCCGTGACCCTGTTCTGTTGTGCAGTTAAAGCTGCAACGAAACACGACCGACCGCATCCAGACAGTCTGAGGTGCGAATTCAATTATTTAGTTGATCTTTTAGCGTTACTGTAACAGCAGTACTTTCTCTGTCTGAGCACTTTGTCCTGCACACGTGTCCCTGTAAAACCTATTTACATGGCCCAGAAGTCTTGGACCAAATCAGGTTTTTTTTCTAATCCCCTGCCCTGATTATGGAAACTGGCTTTCTCGTTCACTCGGTATAAGAAATCAGGTTAGTGCAGAAACCAGAGCGTAACCTCATGTGTGTGTAAACACAATTAAGGCTTAAGACAAGTCGATTTCCGTGCCGTGCAGAAATAAATAGAAACCGATTGCTGCCTGCAACAGAAGAAAAAACGAGACACATGGATTCCAAAATGTTTAAACAAAAAATTCTACGTATTGTGTGCATGTGTTGCATTCATTCA
This sequence comes from Stegastes partitus, assembly GCF_000690725.1. Taxonomy (NCBI): domain Eukaryota; kingdom Metazoa; phylum Chordata; class Actinopteri; family Pomacentridae; genus Stegastes; species Stegastes partitus. Next base: position 252,098 of record NW_007578450.1, read on the forward strand.
AGACGCCAGAAGACCGCGGTGAGGTCCTTTTCCACGAATACATTGCGGCGTCCATGGGAGCAATCTCTGCTGAAGGAACGTTTTGGATTTTCTTGTGCACGTTTGTTTGAAGTATTTATGATGTGGAGGTTGTGATCTGGACTCCAATAACATTTTATCTCTTTGTTTTTCCAATTCTGTGTCAGAGCTGCGGCGTGTGATTTTCTCCGGTTTGACTTAATTAGGAGGAGACGGCGACTTATTTAATGCCACGAGACTAACAAGGGGTTTTAAAAAAGATCTAGCACTTTATTATTTTCTCCATGACGTGAAATACAAATGACCTCATCCCACATTGTTTATCTTCTCAATGTATTTTAAAGCATCACTAATGGAGAGCATCAGAATCTGGTCTCAGCGTTTTTTTGTTTCCTTCTCCTCCCCACTACTGTGCATTTCTCTTCCCTTCACTATTATCCACGTTCATATTTAGAATCCACAAAAAGAGCATTTACAGCTGCTGGCGTTATTTTCGGGTTGTAGTTCGCAGACCTTTTCCCTTTTTCCTTCTTTTCATTAAATCTGTAATTGATGGTAAGTGGCATGATGCAATGTTTCCTGTTTTCTTACCACCTCTTTTCTACAATCTGTTTCTTGTGCTTGATCCTCTTGTTGTGTGGAAAAGCTTCAAAAAAGAGAGAAGACATGCAGAGCGTACATGAAGGTATAACTGCCAGGCTTTCCTCGTTGCTTCTTCCACTACCCCGATCCCTAACATCTGACTAGCGGCATGCGCCTCTTGTCTGTCTCGTCTCTACAGTATGTGCCTGGTGACCTGCTTGTACGATATATGGCTGCTGTCTGTTCTCCTGTTATTCTGTCCATCTGATGCCACCATCAATATCACTCCGTTTTTTGTCCTATTTTCCCCTCCTCTGCGTCCTATCACTTGTACATCTTTCATTTTTCTCTTCTCTCCTCCTTCCCTTCCTCCCCCACTCCTTCTCCTTCTCCTTCTCTCCATCTCTCATGTCGGCTCTTTATATGTTGTGTGAATAATTGCCTGCCCACGGTCGTAATTGCACCTCCCTGTCAGCCAGAAGTGTGATCAAAGTGGCAGTGTGCTCAATTTTCACTTGCTTACATTGTACAATTTCTACTCTCCCTTGTCCCTGTTGCAAAAAAAAAAAAAATCTCCTCTCCCACTGCAGTTGTGTTTTATCTGTAGGATTAATTTCTGAGCCCATTAATATGTTTGTGTTCCAGTCGGATTTTTCAGCCTCTTCCCGCAGACATTTCTTTTTTTTTTTACTTTTCCTGTGCTGTAGTAGAGTTTATTTCTTTGGTTAGGTGGTGCTGAAAGACAAGGGCATGGTGTAAACACACGGGAGAAGATGCCTCGCGTTGCATAAAACAAATGATCGGATTTTGTATTTCTCGCCTGCTCATGGGAGTTCCCTCTAGTTGCTTTTTTATCTGCGGTCTCATTTTACTGAGATGACGGGGTTATGCGCTTTTCCTCCTGATTTAGAAATATCTTTTTAGCAACAACAAAAGGTGGTAGCTCGTTGGCCGATGGCTTGGTCCACAACCAGCTCAACATCTACTGGATGCATTGGCACAGATATTTATGGGATGATGATCTTTTAGCCTCACCTGAGCCAAAAAAAAATCCTTCCCAACATCTCCCATCGACCTTCAACTGTCAGTTTGGCACATTTTCACCATTAGCCGTGCACTGAATTAGTTAGTAGCACTCCACGTCTGCAGCGTATCCGCTAATGTACCGACGTTTACCGCTGAATCACTGTAGCACTATGTATGTGTGTGCACGCAGTCGTCACATGGCAGGAAGTGCGAGAAAAAAAACTACCTTGAAACTTCAATGAAAAACTTGCATGGTTTTCATTTTCCATGACTCACCTACGAGACTACAATTTACATCAATTTACCAACTCCTGGATACAGAAACACAGAAGCACCAGAAAGGGAAGATTCGGTTGCAAAAAAGAAACATCACTTGTATGGAAATAGTTTGGCGACAGAAAGGCTGATGTTGATCAAAAACAGGTACTCTGCTGGTGATGTTGCCACTATATGAGGCAGCGTGACAGATTTTATTTTTTTTTTGCCCATTTAAATCAGCAGCACAGAGCTCTGTATGACGGGTGCAAGGCCAGATCTGAATGCCACCCAAAGCGACAAACCATTTTGAATGCTGCTGCCAGTGTTACACCACATGAGAAAGCTTCCAAACAGCTTCCCTTTTTTTTTTTTCTTTTCTGTGCCGATACACTCCCCTACAAAATCACACCGAGCATTTTAGAATATTTAATTCTTTCCAAATAGTTATTCAAGTCATCTTGTGAAAATTGCTGGTGTTTTTTTAAAATTTTTTCTCAAATGGCAGCGTCAATTTTTTTTTTTCCAATATCGTGCTGCCCTGTTTGATAGCACAGAAACTTTTGAATATACTTTCTCTGTTATTAGTGGTTGTTTGTTTGCAGATGTGATCATTAGTCACAGTGTGGATCAGATCTATATGGATGAAGACTATACGGAGCTATCATATGGACCATGTTGGTCTGCTGGGCAAATCAATCATTGGCCAGTATTTTAGTTTATGACGTAAGAGTGAACATCCCGATCAGAATCGCGCTTCAAGGTGCTGCTAAACATTCGCATGTTAGCATACCGCTGTTCCCCATTCGCTGAAAGCACCTGCAGCCTCACAGAGCCACTAATATGGCTGCTTCTTTTTTTTTTTTGTTTTGCAGCTGTTCACCATCTACTGCTGTTGAAGTCAGAGCAGCTTGAACGTTCACAGTCCTGTCCAGCGAGTTCTCGCCGCGCGATACATTTCTCTAGTTATAGCGAGCCACGGGGGCTCCCCTGGTAGCACCCCTGTGATTTGTAAATTGACCTCCACCCAGGCGAGAAATAAAGAGGATTCAATCATAAGACAGATTCTTTCTGTCCTACACAAATCACAAATTAGAGAGAGACTTTTTTTTTTTTCTCCTCCTTTTAGATTTCATGGGCCCTTTGAGGATGGCTTACCGGGGGGCAGTGAAGACCATTTAGTGTCAGTCTGGTTGTAATGGCTCCAACCCTGTAATCGCCACTTCTCTCTCTGCTGCTCTCTCTCTCTCTCTCTCTCTCTCTCTCTCTCTCTCTCTCACACACACACACACACAAACACACTCTTAACTCCCGTCATAGTCACAGTTTGCAAGCTTCCAGTTGCCTGCAAGGTCAGGGCCACAGAGATTGATTTTAGTGCTTGGACCCGAGATATAAAGACACGCTGAGTGCTCGGCGTCTGGATACAGTCATCATTGCTGTGGTTAACATGAGCTCGGTGGTTAAATGTTGCGGTTAATCATACATTGGTGCAGACTTTGGTTGATCCCCTTTCTTGTTATTCCAGGCAAACGGATAATCCTGTCTGTGGTCAATTAGTGTTTTGGATAATCACAGCTGTGACTAATTGGTACAGTGAGCAAGGGCTTGTTGTGGTTAATTACCGTTATTGTGGTGGGTCTTGCTGCGGTTAATGGCACCTATGGTTAAATTGTCACTCTGATTTATCACACTCGAGGCTGCCGTAGATCTCCGCGCGACTGTCTGTGTTCGTGGGATTTGGGAAACTTAGCGACGTCGCTTCTTAATTGCGCCGCGCAGGAGTCGTGAACTCGCTCTGCCGGGGTCAAAGGGAAACTCGTGTTTTATCAACATATGATACTTGTGTGGGTTCGGAGGAATGTTTTGCTTACTTACTGCTTATCAGAAAGCAGGAAATGAAAGGATTGCCATTGAAAACAAGCAGAAATTTTCCCCCCGTTTCGACTCGGACTACTGCCCTGGACGGTGGATTTCCCGATAATGCCCCCTTTCCTCCAGGAAAATAGCATTCAAGTCATTATCGGCAGATCCTGTTATGGAAATAAGAGAACTGTCCATGAGAATGATTGTTCTTTTGGAAAGTAGCTGCTTAGAACCAGGAAGTGACAAAGCAGCGTTGTAGACAGATTGTTTCAGTGAAGGGGGAAAAAACATTTGGTTTGTGTTTCTTTTTACCCTCGAGCATGTTTGCATTATTATTCAATAAAGAAATTGGAAATTGGTGCACAAGAGACTTCCTCAGATTGGACCTATTTTTTTTGTTTTGTTTTATATATAAACAGAATATTAAATAATACGCTCTAAATATTTTATCCCCATTATTATTTTAGCTGCCCTTGACTTTCTTGAACTCTCGTGTCTTCAGTCGGAGTGATCTTGATATTTCAGTCTTTGCTGCTGTCACTGTTGGCCATGCATGCCCTTTTTTTTTTTTTTTTTTTTATCATTTGCTTCCCAGTCCCCGCTCTTTGTTATTAAACTCAAGTTATGACAGGGAGGGGGGGAAACATCAAACTGACATTTCACTTGTCTCCATGGATACAGGCAATTGTGGACACTGTTGACAACCTCCTGAGGCCGGAAGCTCTGAAATCCTGGAAAGACATGAATTCTACGGAGCAAACGCACGCCGCCACGATGCTGCTGGACACCCTGGAGGAAGGGGCGTTCGTCCTCGCCGAGAACCTGATCGAGCCCGCCATCGTGAAAGTTCCCGCGGAGAATATCAGTAAGGTTCCTCTCCGATGAGTACACGATGCTGTTGGATTTTCTTTTAGCTTGTGCGCCACGTCTCGCTAAAATTGCTTCAAACAGATTGGTTAAATTGCCTGCAGGGTGTTTTTTTTTTTTTCTAACATCAGGGCAGTTAGAGACAGATGACAAATTAAAGAACAAATTTGAACTCTTGACCCCCACGAGGAGGGGATTTGGTGGCTCTGTTGTGGTGTGTAGGGGGGCATTTTTCTCCCAAGGTTTGGATCCACTCGTCCCCTTTAGAGGAAAGAGTCGCTGCAAATCAATACAGAGTTGTCCAGAGTGATAACCTTGACCCCGTGATGAAACATTTCTGTCCTTACTGAGACCCTTTATGTTGTTTCTGTCTTTATTATGTCACCCGTCTGTGATATAGAATACAACTCCATCTTACAAAAAAAGAAATTGACTCAACGAAGAAAAAAAAAAAAACTGTCCTCACATGCAGTTTATTAACGACATGATCTCATTCATTTAAGTCAGCTTTGTGCAGTGAACTGTCATATTTCTGCTCGTAGTGCTTTGTTGCTATGGTTATGGTCCCCCCGCTCACCCTTTTTTGTCTTATACCTCATTGGTTTTTAATCTTTTTCTTGCATTGTAAAGTCACATCATTGAATGTGTGCCGCGAGATGAACTGTCCGGACCTCTGGGGGGAAAACAAAGAAACCAATTGAACGGCGCTGTTCCATTCAGACGGCACTCTATCTGGTCTCTCCAAGCCGTTCCCATTAAGTAGTAGTTAGCTAAGCTGATAAGACCTAGTTGCTCTGTCTTTACCCAAAGAACTGATTAATACATTGTGCGATATGCTGCCTATTGGCTATTTAATCACCGCGTTCGGGCAGTTTTTATAAACTTGTCAAGCTCCGGCTTATCGGCGCACACGCACATATCCCAGCGAAGGAACACAAATACAAATGTTTGAAGAGAAACACAACCTGAGAGAGCAGCTGAAAAACATCGAAAATGATTGTTGATTCTAATTAGCAGTTTGTCGGAGCCCAAATGGAATCTCTGGGTGAGCATCAAGGGCAAGACGAGGGAACGGGGAGGGAGAGGGGGGAGGTAAAAGCTCGACAGAGGGGGGGAGAGCAACCACAGAACAATTCCTCATCTCCGTCTGTCAGAAGCCATCTATCTGAGGAAGTGAGGCCGTTTCTGATGGGAGGGAGTGTGCTGATACGTGTGTCCTCCTGACCCTTTAGTAATTTCACACATCAAAGGGAGCACCACCCGGCAGCTGGCATACCAGGGAGAGGGGCTGCAGGAATTTGGAGGATTTTCAAAGATTTGCTCGTCAAGCCCAGAGTTATCTGAACCCACAGGGGAAAGAAAAAGTAAAAAGTACAAGCTCAATGATATTTTTGATCCTATGAATATTTGACATTCATGCTGCAGTAGGCTCTGTGCTTGCATTTGCTCATCCTCTATCGCCGCCCTTGTTGTTATTTTTTCTTCTGCTCTTGCCTCAGAGGCTTTCACAATGCCAGCCAACAGCTTAGTGACATGGTTTTTTAAGTAAATGACACTCTGCAGGGTCTTGCCAATGAGATTGGATTCTGTTACTGGTACAATGAACCTCGAGTCTTTACACGTACCCCACCGAGTCTTAACGTTGGAGCCCTATTAAACACCGTGTAATGCTTTTGAAATGTTGCCTACTAGTAATGCACCTCTCCCTCTATCTATCTCTGTCTTCCCTCTCTCCTTGCCCTCACCTCCCACCGTCTCCCAGTGCTGGATGTGTACGTGTTGAGCACCGACGGTCAGGTGCAAGATTTCAGATTTCCACAGACGAGCAAGGGTGGAGCGTCCCTTCAGCTTTCCTCCAACACGGTGAAAGTCAACAGCAAAAATGGTGAGAAACAAAAAACTCGCTTCACAGGGTTGTTGTCTTTCATGAAATTAAGATGGGAGGATTATTTTACTACGACCTACGAGGACCATCGTAGAAAGACTCAGTTTCTTTCTCGTTAAATGAAAAGATAATTAGCGCACCTGTTCATGTGTTGTAATCTAGAGACAGGAGGTGATTAGCTTAGCTTAGCATAAGCAGCTCTCACGAGTGAATGTATTTTATTACGTGTGTTTCATTTGCCTATCTGTACACAAACAGCCTAACTGTTGCTTGGTGAAGAGCGATAAGACAAACCGTTTCTACAAATCATTCATGGTGTCCACAGTACATCTGTGCAAGGGATGCAAATTTCAAACAGCGATCCTTAATCAATAACCTATTAATCGATAAGCTGACGTTGCTGTTTCTGGCCACATGGCACTGGCTGCAAAGATTAGCCGCGGGGCTGCAGGAAACAAACACAGGAACAGACTTTGTTTTTGTATTTTTAGCTTTTTGCTGCTTTTATAGTGCGATTTTGAGAGGCCACTTTGGCTGTTTATTAATGTAGGGAGGTCCAAGGCTCTCAAAGGGAGGAATTCACACGCAGCAACACGCATGCAGGTCCGGACTGACAAAACAGAGCCGAGAAACTCCGATTACAACACACACAGAGGGGAGTGTGACCTCATCCTCCGCTACAGACGTCATCCTTCCACCATTTATTTGCACAGCAGACGGCTGTTTGTTGCAGTATTAATGTTATATTATTTATCCTTACAGTCTTGCATATTGCAGCTTTCACATGTTTACAGTGCAAATTGGAGCCTTGCTCAACAAGCCCCGTGTTTATTGATAGAGAAGTGATTTTTTTACAACCTGTTTGAATATTATGCGTCTGCTTTTACTACAAAGATAATTTGCTGTTTATCTGATGTTTTTTTTTTTTTAATGCTGTTTGCAGGTGTGGCCAAGCTGGTATTTGTGCTCTACAAACACCTGGGTCAGTTCCTCAGCACTGAAAACGCCACGCTGAGGGGAATGGGGGACCTGAACAAACACAACCTCTCTCTCACTGTCAACTCCCACATCCTGTCAGCCTCCATTACAAAGGAGTCCAGCCGTGTGTTTGTGGCCGACCCCGTGATCTTCACACTGGAGCACCTGGATGTAAGCCTCCTCCTGATTTTTCCTCCAGACCACAATATAGAGCCAGACTGCAAAAAAAATAAAAAATACTGAAATGCTTGTGCTGCTTTTTACAGTGAAGGTCAAATCCAGCACTTTGTCTGTATTGTTGTTTGCAGTAGAAGTTGTTCTAGAAAATGAAAAAAACCAACCCATCCATATTACGCTGGTGGGCCATGGGTGGTAATTAGTACTCATCAGACGTACAAGCTGATGTTTCTTCTGCCTTTCATTTTGCCTTGTGCTTGAAAATTGCCATAGTAACCTTCTCACATCTCACCACATAAAGATTCTGTTTTATTTTTGTATTTTGATGCCTTTCATCCTTTTTTTCCTCAACAATTGATTACATTTGAATAATTTTAATGGGCAAATAAACACCATCCACGCATGCCGTTGACATCCTGTGACTCACAGTTAAAGAAATGCAATACACAGAGTGTGTTTGTGTACGTTCATGCATAATGCAGAGCGTGTTCATATATGTTTAATCTTTTCTTTTTTCTTTTCTCCCCCCTCTGTGCTTTTGTGTTTTTGTAGAAGGAGCGCTACTACAATCCCAACTGTTCCTTCTGGAATTACTCAGAGCGGAGCATGATGGGATACTGGTCCACTCAGGGCTGTAAACTGCTGGAAACCAATAAGAGCCACACCACTTGCTCCTGCAGTCACTTGACCAACTTCGCCATCCTCATGGCTCATCGGGGAAATGTGGTAAGTGGCCCTCGCCGTGTGGTTTGCATGAGCTATTTTTCTGTCTCAATTAGTTGTTCTTCTTCCGTCTCGCTGAAAGATTTGTGCACACATGGCAAGAACAAGAATGGCATTTCAGTGGAGATAATTAGATTATAGCTGGAGGAGAAGGTAAGGGGCGGGGGGGAGGAGGAGGAGGGGAGGGAGCCGGAAGAAAAGGCAGTGGGCTGTCACTTTAAAAGAGCGAGATTGTGAATCAGGATGGAGGTGCCATACCATTATCAGAAGTAATTAGGTTTTACCTGTGGTCCGTGTCTAATATTCCTCCATGCATATGTCCCTGAGAATCATGGGAAACGGCATAACCTCGGCTTTAACTTATGTTTCCAGCCCTCTTGAAGTGGTGCAGGACCCATTTGGTCACAAAATGCAATTACAATCCAATTACATGATAAATAGCATGTGTAGCAAGGGCCTAGCCAGTAATAAATGTAGAGGATAAGTTTGTGGTTTGTTTAATAATACGTCCCAACTCATGAACTCTGTGCCTGTCATCTGTCTTAACCTCAACCTTAACCACAGCTTGAAACCAGAGCCCCGAGGCTGGGCTTAGCCTCACACCAATTCCCTACACATCACCTCAACTGTAACTCCTGCCCTCAATAAAATTACAAATATCACAGGAGGAATTGCCTCACTTTCAGGCCACCATGTCCTTGAGTGATATTTTGTGTGGCCAAGTCTGCTATTTTCACATTTGCCAGGTGCCCATCTTGAAACGCGCTCAGTTTTTTTCAGATCTTCTGAAACACTGCGTGATTCAGCCTCAAAGCGAGGACCCACGTCGTCGCGGCGGGGTTGCAGTTCTTTGTGGCAGTTTCTCTGTTGATGTCGCTTTCTGCAACATGGGGCTGCAGTAACATGATCTAAACATGTTGAGTGTGCGTGCCAGATGGCGTCAGGTCGGTTTAGGTTAGATGGTAGCTTTATGGAGAGTAGAAATTGTGTATTTTTGAAGTTTCTTTCAGTAGAATTCAGACTTTAGGAGGGGATTTATGATGGCTTGCGTGAAGAAGAGAAATTATTATTCGCTGGAAATAATTGTTAATATGTGCACCTGACACAGATGAGGGAAATTTCGTTTTTCACACAACAGTATACATTGATTTTTCCATCAGGCCAGTGTTTACACTTCAACATATCCAACACTTCAACCTACAGCCATTATATGCTTAAATGCCACTCATCGTAACGACGAGTGCAAAAGGCGAAGGTCAGCCCACGTTTCGTCTTTGTCTCCGCAGAGGGAGGGCAGCGTGCACGAGGTCCTTCTCACCGTCATCACCAGGATGGGGATCGCCGTGTCGCTCGTCTGCCTGGCCATCAGCCTCTTCACCTTCTGCTTTTTCAGAGGTCTGCAAAGCGACCGCAACACCATCCACAAGAACCTCTGCCTCAACCTCTTCATCGGCGAGCTGCTCTTCCTCGTGGGCATCAACATGACAGAACCAAAGGTACCGTGGAAATTATACAGCGGAGGGTCTTAACGTTCACACCACTGATGAAGGGTCTCATTTGCCGTGATTAGCCGTTATACGCCTCAAGTTCCCCTTCATTTTTCCTTTTAAGTGGCTTCCCCACCAAAAAAAAAAAAATCCACATTAGATTAAAATATCACAGGTCTGTTCTGTCTGCTTGGTTTAACACTTAAAGGTAAAATACTTAAACCCAGGATGATTTTTTTTAAAGTGGCTGCACCATTTTATCAAATAGAAAGATTCGACTCATGATTTAATCACAGTTCTCCTAAATTATATGTATTTATAAAAACTTTGGGATGTGTGCCATCAGTAGTATGAATGGTTGGAAGATGACTGTTTGAGCTCTTAGGTGTAAAATAAATGATAATAAATACTATAATCTCATTTGTTGTTGGGAAATTTCCGTCCATTTAGCTACTAAATGCTCCACTTCACCTGCTAGTCGTGAACTCTTTCAGAACAGGTAGCATACATTTTGAGCAATCCCTTTCCCTGATCCTGTAGTCAATTTATCCTTTCTTATTATAAACTAATAATTAGAACAGCTTTAGTCTCTATTTGATTGGCTAAACTGGGCTGTCTGGACTTTAAAGCATAACCAAAAGCACACAAGGTCAGGATGAGTCCTATAAAAAGTCGCTCTTGGTAATGAGGAAAAAGTAAAATTAATCCTCTTACCTTGGTGTGTAACCTCTGCATGTGTCTTCCTGTCAGCTGGTGTGTTCCATCATCGCCGGCGTTCTCCACTTCTGCTTCCTGGCTGCATTCGCCTGGATGTGTTTGGAGGGCGTGCAGCTCTACCTCATGCTAGTCGAGGTGTTTGAGAGCGAGTTCTCGCGCAGGAAGTATTACTACATCTCGGGGTACCTGATCCCAGCTGTGGTGGTGGGCATCTCAGCAGCCATCGACTACAGGAGCTACGGCACCCAGCGGGCGTAAGTGTAGCATCTTTGCAGAGGCTCTTCTTTTGTGGGGTAAAAATCACGAGTTTTAGTCCTCACTTCTGTCCACCGAGACACACCCACACAGCATGCACGGTATGTGCTAATGATAGTAATATCACAAAGAGTAGTCCACCTCTGCCCTCTGGCAAATTTACAGCCTGTCACTACTAAAAGAAGAGGCTTCGAGCAAAGTGGCAACGTTAATGAATGTGCTGGCTAGCTGCACTGGCTTGCTGGGTTTTTATTCTTTGCATGTGGATAATTGCTGCCCTTGTCAGTTAAAAGTTTATGCACTTCTCTGCTGGTCTTCATCCAAGCAGCAAGCTTTATGATTTGTAATACTGCAATCCTCTAATTTATGGGATTTAAGTAAACTGCCTTTTTCAAACTCTATTTATTTTGCAGTAATCTTCACTTCATTTCTGTTTCCTGGTGATAAACACACACCGAGGAGGTGCAGTTCGTTCTTGAACTGTCTACAATACATTGTTTACTTTTCAGAGTCTTTGGTACATACAGACATCCTACATTTGTAGACATTTGCAGACTGTGAAGTCATGAGTCCAATAACCACTGCTTTTAGACTGCAGCTTCTCATGGCACAAGGCCAGCACTTCCTTAAGGTCGGGTTTTCTTCTCTGCAGTCTGAGGAGTCGCTGCTCTCTCGCTGTGGCCGATCATCCAGCCAGCTCTGCTGGGCCCTGATCGATGAGACACAACTTTGTTTTGGCAAAGAGATGATTTAATGAACTGAACATTACCTTTTGCACCCTGCAGGTGCTGGTTGAGGGTTGATAACCATTTCATCTGGAGCTTTATCGGACCTGTAACCTTCATTATTGTGGTAAGTTGTAATTTCGTGCACACGTGATGATTTTTTGTTTTTTTTCTTTCAAACAAAAGCTTTGAAACCAGTTTATAGATTTTCTCTTCCTGTGTGCTGGCAGCATCTTAGCTCTGCTCTTCTCAGATCAATTTGCATGAAAGGAAAGTGGTCCCATTATAGCTGACACGAGGACATCAGTGTCCACTCAGCTATGAAATCCTCTGAAATCAGAATTGGTGAGCGGCAACAACTTAAAGCTGTTTGGTCCTTGCTGTACATCTAGAGAATACTCCCCTCCTGCAATCAGGAGGAGAAATCGTTTCAGGCATGAAGGTCATTTTCTCAGTGGGAAAACAAGGGTGATGCTGCTGGGGGGTGAACATGGAAGTAATGAGGGGGTGGGCCAGACAACCATTACCACAGCCCATAGCCCTGCTGAGGATCATGACACATCCCCAGCCAATCCCAGCACACGGACATCTCCATCTTCACCTTTTAATATTTCATGCGGAGCACTGGGTGTTCACAATGCACATAGACACACACCCAGCGTGTGCGCATGCATGCATTTAGGAATGCACGCACACAGACGCGAACAAACACACAATGCCTGTCCGTACAGGCATGTGCAGCAAATCTGTCCATAGGCTGTAAAAACATGCAAAACCTCGAGAAACGCATCACCGGCAGCAAAGGTTTTATGCGCTTTATTTGGCAGAGAAGTGAGGGACCTGAAAATTGTAGAGCACAGTCCCTTGGAGACTTAGCATGAGGGGGAGTCTGTGTTCAGTTTGCCTCTGCTTTCTGCAGAGTGCCGACCCAGCTCCTCGCCTCGCTGTCCGTTCGTCTGTCTGTCTCATCGGATCTGTGTCATCACTTACGACTGTGTTAAATGCATCTCCAGCCACTCGACTCATGCGGACGTAAATTGGCCCTAGTGGCTAGGAGACAAAACTCGGCATTACTCCTAAGCTGTGATCTAAAAGCCTCTTTCTGTCTTCTTAGCTGCTCCTTTTCTTTTTTTTTCTGTCTTCCGTCTTTTTCCCTGCTGTTGTTGCTTTCCATCTGCTTTCCGCTCACACTCTCTTTGTTTCCATTCGAGGACCCTTGTGCTTCAGAATGCATCCGTATGGGACAATAATGAGGATCTTTCAGCTTATTTGTGAATGAGGAATTGAAAATGAAGTATTTCATAAACTGAGAGCGCTACATCTATGTCATTATGGTTTGTTATGTGGCCAACTCGTGCCTTTTATTTTCCCTCCGTGTACAGTAGATCGGTCACGCCTTAAAAAATGCACGCTCGGAGCAGATACGGGCTTGAAGTTTTAATAACATATGAATGTGGATGTATTCTTGTTTTTGATTGAATATTTACAGAACTGCATTTCCAAGGTTAAATATGGTACCGGGGCCAAATTGAAGCATATCTCCTCCCTTCCCCTCTGTGGCTTCAGGCCCCGCAGTGCTTACAGAGACACATCCTGAGAGCATGGAAACCTTCTCTGAATGTATGGCTTGAATCACTTAAATGTTTTTCCTGGCCTGAGTAAAACTTGTTTCTAAAATATGGCATTCAGCTCCGTTCTCTCCCGCCCCGAGTTCTTCTGGAGCGTTTTCGTCTTTCGGCTCTGTTTGGACTTCATCGTCGGCTACACATTCCTGCGTTGTGGATTTGCACTCCTCGTGTTCGGGAATCGAGCGTAATGACAAACACGAGAGGGGAAAGGAACTTTTGAACGCAGCTTATGCTGTGGACCTTAGCTGTGTGAAACAGACCAAAGCGATAACCTCTCGCTGTTGTTTTTCTCTTTGAAACTCGGTGTACTTTATGATCTGCACAGAGGCATTAAATTTTCATATTCCTCTCAGTAAAGGTATGTTTGTGTTGGCGCTCGCTGTAGAGCCAACGCCACAATAGATTTGGCGATGTTCAGCGCGAAAAGTAAAACGCTGCTGACACGTTATTGCATCAGTAATAATGATCTGATGATATAAAACACGGATACTATTTCACTCGTGTACTTTTGACACTTAGAATGCCGTCTTCTTTTTCTTCTCATAATGCTGTGGTGTGGCAATAGTACTTGCATGCAAGAATCTGGATGCTTCCTCCTCCTCCTCCTCCGCCGCTGATAACAAGAGGAATTGGATGCCTTCTTAAGTGCAGTCTGTTAACCCTGATACACCTCTGTTTTGACAGGTCAATGTAATCTTCCTGGTGGTGACGATGTACAAGATGGTGAAGCATTCCACCTCCATGAAACCCGACTCGTCCAGGCTGGGGGGTATCAGGTGAGGGGTGTCACTCTGGGAGATTAGGAGGCCGGCCTGTGGCTGCCTGCTGCGAGACTGCGAGCGCGTGTGCTGAGTGGGGGGTCACTTATGTGTAGAAAGAAAAATAATATGCACCATTACTGCCTTTGCCTTTCCTCCTGAAATTTCAAAAGCCGCATCTGACCTACACGTTTATTTGATTTTCCTCTTCTCTTAAACCAAACCAGACCAATAATTTTTCCCTTTTAGGTTTTATTTCATTCTGTAGGTGCTGCTTTTTTTTCTTCTTTTTTTTTGGTGCATTTTATGATTTGTGCTATGCAGGGGTATATTGGCTTTTTTTTTTTTTTATTTCTTCATAACTGCATTTCTGACCTTTGGTATCTTTTGCTCCTGTGCTGGCATAGTTTATAGGCATCCCTGGAAGATGGATTCAACCACACGCCTCGTAAGGTTTCAAGACGGTTTAAAAACAGGAAAAGGGCCCTCTATCTTTTTTTTTTTTTTCCTCCTAGTGGGCTGCGATTGGTCGATGAAAACACAAGTCCCGGACCATTTCTGTGCCTGGATTCTTGTTCTACAATATGTTTGAGGGCAGGCCAACATATGTTATGTGGGCGTTTGATTTTTAGGCAGCTACTCTGATTGTGGGCCAAACCAAAAAAAAAAAAAAAAAAAAAAAAACGGCATTGAACAGGGTTTCAGGTTTGTTTTTAGCACATAGAAAGCCCACATTTGTAGATGCTGGATTTCACACATTATAATAAGTAGTCAAAACTCATTAACTGTCACTAATTAGGGTCTACCTCAAATCCGCCATGTATTTAGTTTCTGTGTCAAGTGTGGCACAAAAAAGAAAAAAAAGTGATATAATTGGATGCGTTTGTAGAGACAGTAAAATCACATTCTTGCACAAAAAGCGCAAGCGACCGGACAGCGGGTGTAATAAGACGTCACTCTCAACAGTCCTTCTCGTATTTCCGCGGCTCTCTCAGCAACGTTGCCGTCGTCTCGTTTCTTCCAGGATCTCTCTCCGGGTGGCTCACTTCTCTCTTGTGTATCGGTAACAACCAGCCATCGTCACCGAAACTGACTGTTCAGTTATCTTATTTCCTGTAGGCTTTCCCGGAACCCACCGAGGAGAAACCTGCTGAGTGTGCAGTCTTTTTAGTCGACAGCTTTGAGGAGTCTTAACATTAAATCTCTCCCTAACTTTTTTAATCAGCGTCTATCCGCCGTGCCGCAATTTGTCCGAAAAGCCAAATAACGAATGATCATTTTCTGTTCCATCCAGGAGGAGGGACGTGTTGCACCAATCAAAGATGCGACCGGTTGTTTCACTCGTTCATGTCGCTCTTTTTCCTTGTCTCTTGCAGGTCCTGGGTGTTGGGAGCGTTCGCGCTGCTTTGTCTTTTGGGGCTCACGTGGTCCTTTGGCTTGTTCTTCCTCAACGAATCCTCCATCGTGATGGCTTACCTCTTCACCATCTTCAACACCCTGCAAGGGATGTTCATCTTCATTTTCCACTGCCTGCTCCAGAAAAAGGTGAGACTTTCCTCTTTCTAATGTGCCGCGGCACGTTTAACAAGGAGTCATTTATCAAGAGTTAATTTGCTCTTTTTTTTAAAAATCTGATTTACATGCAAATTAAATACTCTGTGGTTTGTTGGTTCGGCAAAAACAAGACGTCTCCTCAGAAAATGTGGTGGTTCTCACATTATATGGACCAAAAAAAAGGAATAACTGAAGCAATAGTTTGATTAGATTAGAAAATGAATTGGTAGCTATTAACTCTTTTGATGATTGATTTATAGTCACTTCTCAAGCACAGGTGTTGTCATGACTTCTCAAATGTGAGGATTTGCACCTTCTCTGGACTTGCATGATGGTTAATTCACTCAAAACAAGACCGGAGATTCCCGACGGGGTTTGTCAAACACGGCACAGTGAAGAGTTCTTATCCAATGTGAGAATTAACAGTGTGGCTCATTTGAGATTTACCGTCGATAATTTACACATTCTTTCTTATCCGCACCCATCTCGGCGTGCTTACTCACAATGACATTACAATATGTTGGACAGTGTTTGTTGTTCGCGTCCTTACAGATATGGCATTTAAACCGCTGTCGGCTTGATGGCATTTGATAAAGATTTTAGGATTTGCATCTCTCACGAGGGGTTGAGTGTTGTGTTGCTGCCTGCCTGCCCGTCCGTCCGTCTGTCTGTCTGTCCGCTCAGTCTGTCTTTTATTCCTCTGCAGGTCCGCAAAGAGTACAGCAAATGTTTCCGTCAGTCCCAATGCTGCGGCGCGCTGCCGTCTGAGGGCTCCCACAGCTCAGCCAAGACGGCTACGTCTCGATCCACGGCCCGCTACTCATCTGCCACACAGGTGCACCGCCGGGACTCTGATGTATGCAGGTGTAGGGTTTAGAAAAACATGTGTGAAAGTCGACTGAGGCATAAGACTGTACGGATTAAATTCATTCATTCTCAGCAGTAAAAGTATTTTTTTATGGCTTGAAGGATAAGTGTGATATTGTTTATAAAGTTTTTTTTTCTTAATGTCAATAAATTCTGTGAAATAACCAAAACTGACAATGAATTGCTCTTATAAGTGTTTTTAACTTGTTTATTTAGATTTCTAGAACGAACGGCCTTCGGGCCGAGCGCGTCAGGCAGGTTTGAGGACGTTGGAAAGCTTTAAGAGTGTTGATTTTAGTCTCTTTAACAGGTTTGTTGGCAAAAGAACATAAATTACCAGCCACAGAAAGACCTGAGAGAAGTAAATAGGATTCTTAAAAGCCAAATTATCTGTTCATTTTAAAAACATGAAGCCAAAGTTCTCAATTCATCCAAGTTTTTACACTTTAACGTTAAAGCTGAGGACAGTGTGGCCTCGCAAATGGGCCACATTAATGTCATCAAATCTTCCTTTTTAAATACATTTCCACCTTTTGGTCCCATGTGTGCCGTCGTGGTTGGTAGGTAGACCCCATACGAAAGGGACTAAGCAGACGATTGTTGACTTGGACATACTTGCCGCCCGTAATATCCTTTATGGTGACTGTGAGATCTATGTTAAGAGCACCTCTGGGAATTTAGCGGCTGCTTCTGCTCTTGCTATAGAGAGGAAAAGGAGCTGCTCGGGGCCGATCTCTCAAATTACATACCGTAAGATTCCCAGCGTATCCATTTTTGGTATCGGTTGGATCAATAACACATGCGGGGCTTTGTTGTACCCCGCCGCGAACATGTCATCTGGCAGTGAGGGAGTTGAATCTGGTCTACGAGCGTAGGTTTGAATCACAAGCCCGCGTAGCCACTCCATCCCGAAGGCCGAAAAAACCGTGAATAGCAGCGGCACCGTGTTAAGTCCTGATCAATGGCTGCTTTTTTCTCAACCCAGAGCCGCATCAGGCGGATGTGGAACGACACTGTGAGGAAGCAGTCGGAGTCCTCCTTCATCTCAGGAGACATAAACAGCACCTCCACACTCAACCAGGGTAAGCAGCCATTTCTTCCACCGCCGCCGCCGCCGCCACCAGACGAGACACATACGCTATTCTCTTTGTGATGAAGCTCTGAATTCACAATAAACACTTCAATGGATGCAGCCTACATGGCTCTGTGGCAGCTCAGAAAGCAGAAAGATAAGACCCGATTTAATGTTGCATTTCTCTTAGCGTCAGGCAATCAAAAAATAGCATTAAATGCCGCCTGTGTATCTTACGTTGGCAGCCTTTTCCTTCATGTTCCTGCTCGCCGGGATCATCTGAAAGAAGAGAAATAGAGACAGGAAAGAGGCGTGATATTTAGTCTGGTGCGAAATGTTACTGATGAGGACCTGAGTTCAAGCAACGAACCCACACTGGAGAGAGTCGACTGTGCAGCAGCCTTCTAAATCATTTTCATCCTGGAGTGACTGTCAGGATGAAAGTAGAGGAGGGAGACGAGCAAAGTCAGGCTGAGGTCAGAGCAAGTTTTGGGAGTGATCCCGGCATCCTGAAGCTCAGGCGGTGCCAGTGCAGATTTGGCTGTAGTTCCGAATTAGTTTTGATTTTTTTTTTTTAAAGAAAAAGAAGACACATGCCAGTGCAAAGTTTCTCAGCGATCCGTCCAAGTGACTGAGGATAGTTATTACATTCTTGAGGATTTACACAAGCACGCCGAGGATGATGGGGATACTGTATTATTCATGGCAGGCCACTTAGACATGTTTTGTCTAGTGTCTCGACTGGATGAGTTTGTTTAGATAAATTTGTTTCACATAAACACTGCAGCTGATTGTGTTGCTACGCTTTGGTCAACACTTGTCGCAATAACGTTGTTTGTCAGTTACATCAGCCGTATGTTTAGACGATGGCTTTGCTTGGACCAGCGTTTCTATGGCTGCTTTGTCTGTAATCGAAGGCAGATGGATCACAGGTCATCAATCTTGTTTTTTTTTTTTTGCGGTGTCAGATTCTGGACGGCGAATGTTTGTTTACGCGCCGCCACCGTGATGCACAAGCTCCCGTCTTCTTGCTGCTCCTCCTAATTTTTCTCCCTCTCTGTCTCTCTCTCTCTTGCTGTTATTTCAGGGATGACTGGCAACTACCTCCTAACTAACCCTCTCCTCCGAACCCACGACACTAACCCCTATAACAACCTGCTGGCAGAAACGGTGGTGTGCAACACCCCCTCTCCACCGGCCTTTCACTCCCCAGGTGCACATCCACCCTCCACCTTTTTTCTTTTATTATTCTTCTGTAGATTTGTGGTTGTTCTAAAAGCACAAGTGCAACATTTTGGGACATACGATTGTTTCCAGAGAGACAGATGACAGGATTGTAATCACTGTCACGTCTGTTGAACGCCAGGTTTCCGCCCAGTAGGTCCGTTTAGTTTAGCGCAGAGAGGGAAGGCGGTGAAACGAGCTAGCCGGGCCCTGACGGTATCCGCCCACCAGCACCTCTGAAGCTCACCAATTACCATGTTTTATCTTGTTTGTTGTATTTGCACGGAAACCAAAGTGTAAAAAAAAACACAACAGGTTTTTTTGGGTTCTACGGGAAGCAGCTAGCTGAAGCGGCAGGCCATTTTGCCATTTCGGAGCCGCTTATCTGCCAGAATACTTCTTGGATTTGAGCAGTTCCCAGGCAACCAGCAGAGAAATGGCCGGTCAGTGCCAAGAAGCAGCAGCAAATAATAGCACTTAAACAGTAAATTATCATTGCACAAATTGGTTCTTGTATATATAATTTAAAAAAAACAAATATAATGTGTTAATTATTGAGCTTCAGAGGTGCCTTCAGCTGGATTTCGTTACCAGGCTTCCCCCTTAAACCCAGTCTTAGTGCTATTCTGAGTTAACTTTCCCCCGGCTGTGGCTTCATATTTACCAGACAGATATTGAGCGCGATATCACTCTTCTCATCTAACTCTCTGCCAGAAAGCAAACAAGCGCATTTCCCAAAATGTCGAACTATTTCATTAAGTGTATTAGCTTTGCTGAAAACATGAAAACTCTTGAGGTTGCGGTTGTGACACAGCATGAATGAAAAAAATGTTGAGAATAATTACACAGGATTTAGCCTTTGTTCTTCATTCACACCTTCTCTGTGTGTTTTCAGTTCTTTTAAATGCAACTTTTTCAAAGACAGAAAGGAGATGCACTCAAAAGACGTCTGCGCTATCTCATCTCGCCTACGTGGCAGTCATATGGGAATTCCTCTTTGTTGTGCGAGCGCTGCACGTTGGTCCGGATCATTTGTGCCATTACCTCGTAGCTATGAATGATATATTTGCAACACGTTGACAGCTCTCCGTTTAATTTATTTGAGATTAGACCGAGATTTAATCATGTTAGTGTTTATGGTGACCTAGTTCCTCACTGGCAGAGCAAAGGAAACCCAATCAAAGGAGAAATAACAGAAGCACATGACGCAATGCGGGCAGAGTCACAGCCCTCACATATTCACAGGCATTTGATGATAAAAGGGAATATACAAAAACAGCAGTATGGCCAAAGTGTGTAAGCAGCGGATATGCGATAACGTATAGCTTCATCCGGCTGCAGTTGTCATGGTGTTGCTTGTTTTTGTTTTTTTGCTGGTTTGCAGCACAATGAGAGCACTTCATACTTGGGGATAATGAAGCAGGGTTGGGACCGAACAACATCTGCACGAACAAAAATCAAAGACATTTTGTGATATGTGTGTTTTTTTTTTTTTTGTGAGCTCAGCAGCAGCCAAGCAGCTCCGTCGCAGAACCCAGTGTGTGTGCAGACAGCTTGTGTTTTATTGCCCTAAAATGTTTACCTGCTTAATCAGTGTAGGATAATTGCATGTTAACACTGGAGCTCAGGAGACAAATAAAAAAAAAACGTGGTGATATTTAATTAGCTGATCATTTTGAAATGTGAACATAACTCTCTCCTTTACCTGTAGAAAACATGGTTTTTTTCTCTCGCCCCTGAGGGAAAGCGATGCACTTAAAGCGTGTTCGAGCACCAGAGCTACAGAGGAAATATTACTTCTTAAACGGCGGCGCGGGTAGCGACGACAAACAGGAATAATTCAAGGACTTAACATATGGAAACTAGTTTGAGGAGAGCAGGCGGCAGGGTGACACACAAACGTCAAAACCTGGTGTGAAGATCAGCAACCGAGTGTGAAATACGTGCAGAGAGACTGTCAAGTTTTACACGAGCCGATTCTAAATTTCGCCTGCTATAGTCATTACGTTTAGCTCCTGCAAAAGGATGAGCGTGCCTTCTATTATAAGTGTATTAATACGAAGTAATACTCTGCAGATGTTCGTCCGATGCAGTAAAATCGGTAAGGAGAACATCTTGGATGAATCTCTGCTGGAACGGTTCCCAGAGTGCAGCTGTCGCCATGTCCAGTTGAATTCTGTTCACATCATTTCCCCTTTCTCCCAGTAGACAATACCTGTCTGCAATAAAATCACAGCCCGCGCATAAACAAATGCAAATGTGGAAGTGGCGTCTATTCAGAGAAGTGTCTAATAATCCCTCCACCACCGGCAGCACCACCTCTTTTTGCCCTTTTGCTCTCTGCGCTCCTTTCACTCTTTTTAGAAATGTCTTTGATGTTGTTTTTAGAGCTTTTTTTTTTTTCAGTTGCTATCATCCATTTTCTGACACTTTCGTTTGAAACCAAGACTACGGTTTCCCCTTTTTTTTTGTGTGTGTGTGCAAAGACTGCCTGTGACGACACCACCCTCACCCTACAAAATGTCAGCCTTTCACTTACCGCTTCGCAGCGTACCCAGTAAATAAAAAATCCTCATCAAATCAAACTAGCCCTTTTCACTTTCATCCTGCTACTTGAGTTTAGTCATAGGGCTGCAGGAAATTAGAGTAATCTGTTGTATGCCTCTGTGTGTGTGTGTGTTTTGTTCACAAAAATTGATAGACTTCAGGAAGGAGAAAAGCATCATGAGTCATTCAGAAAGAAATATTTTCATCAGGAAATGTTCCTTCTTGTGCTGTAGAATTTTTGAAGTAGACTGTGCTTGCTGCTGAACCCTTTCACCTGCTGAGTCCAGGATTCAGTTGTCCTTGATTTGTCCTTTTCTCAAAACTGGTAAACGCACCACTTTCAATCTCACATCTAACCTACAACAATTGGCGCAACAACAAAAAAAAATAAAAAAAAAGCATAATAACACGGGCGGAATTACGGCTAATTGCAAGGACACAATCGGAGTTGGACGGACTGAATCCAGGCTGGATGTTACGAGCTTCCACTTTTCTCTTATTTCAGTGATTTTGTTGTTTCTGCTGCAATTGAAAAAAAGCATCTGTTTTACTTTTTTTGCAAATCAGCTGTTCTTAGGCCAGATAGCCTGAGCAGACACACTTGATGTGAGTGGTGGCAAAGTGAGTCATTGCACCGTGCCTGTCTGTCGTGGTGTGTGTGGTGTGTGTGTGTGTGTGTGTGTGTGTGTGTGTTTGGGGGCTGTTGCTGTGCTCGTGGGGCCCCAGTGCAGAGAGGTGGCTGGCCATCTGTGTTTGACATTATTCTTTTGTCTTGCCTTCTTTTAACAGGTGGAATGTTTTATTCATTGTTAATGTCACAACACTTCCTCATCAGCTTGTACTTTTCTCTTTTTTTTCTTCTTTTCTTTCCCATCCTTGGCCGTTTATCCGCTGCTGTGTTGTTATCTGGTCATGAGCTACTTTACAACGTGTTGCCGTTCTATATATTTCTTTTTTTTTTTTCAGTTTAAAGTCATCTTTTGTTCTCATTTCTCCAATATTGTTCAGGATAATCTCTTAGATTGGCTATAATGATATTCAGCAATAATGAGGATGGACATGGTGGGAAGATAATTGGGTTTCCTTTGAATTTTAAAAAGCTTTTGTATTTTGTATAAAATTAAAATTAACCCTGAGATCAAAGAGCACAAGAGTGAAGTGTCCTGAGCAGTATCAAGTACATGTGGATGGTGTAGTGGAGCCTGTATTGTTCTCTCAAACGGGGAAAACTCATGTCTCACCTGCTCCTTTTGCCTTTTCTTTCAGGACAGCACTCTCTGAGCAACAGCAGGGACATCAGTGCCATGGACACCCTCCCCCTCAATGGTAATTTCAACAACAGCTACTCCCTGCGAGACGACGACTACGAGGCCGTGGGCGTTCGAGCCCCGGGTGACCTGGGGGGCCTCAACCTGGACGATGCCGCCTTTGAGAAGATGATCATATCTGAGATTGTCCACAACAACCTAAGGCCCCGCGGGGCTCCCAAAGGTCGCGACGCCCCGAGGGAGCGGGACAGAGCTTTGCCTCCCCAGACTAGGGTGACAGTGGACCGAGGTGGGGGTGGGAGCGGCAGCGAGGATGACGCCATCGTGGCGGATCACGCCGAGGCCTCATCCCCCCAGAGAGGAAGTGGAAGAGGAGGCCACGCCACCCTGGAGCTGCTCCTGCACCCCCACCACAAGGAGGCGCTGGAGGCCCCCCTCCTGCCCCAGAGGACTCACTCCCTGCTCTACAGCGCCCAGAAGGCCCCCAGGCGCCTCGAGGGGCAGAATGGCCATGGCTCCGAGACTGTTACCGCAGTGGAGGACATGGGCTCCCAGTCACCCAACAATAACAGAGACTCCCTTTATACCAGCATGCCAAACTTGAGAGACTCTCCCTCGCCTTCAGCTTCGCCGTACCCCCCGGAGGAGGAGGACGAGCTCTCTCCCTCGCCCCAAAGCGAGAGCGAGGACGCGTATCATAAAAGCATGCCCGAGCTCGGCGACGCGCCGCAGCCGCTGTCCTACTACCACATAAACCGAGGCACCAGCGACGGGTGCATCATCCCGCCCAACAACGAAGACTGTGCGCAGGAAGGAGAGGCGCCCAGCGACGGACAAATGCAACTCATTACCAGCCTCTGAGTGGGCCGCCTTTGTTTGCACAGGTTTGAACAGATGGGCGCTTTCGGTTGATGTCAAGAGAGCCGACGAGGCCGGCTCCGCACTCCACATGCCCTTCCTGTTAGGACAGGAGGTGAAAAGTTGTTGGGTGGGAAAAGGAATGAATAAATGACTTTTGCACACAGATCTCATTAACACACAAAACACATCCATCTGAGGCCAGACAAGTGTGGACTGTGAACGCTCTGCTGTTGGACTAAAGAGGTGCAGAGAATAACACACAGGCCGCCGTGTCAGAGATAAGTCTGGCGTTTCTGTTGTACTGAAAGAGGAACGGAAGAATAAGGGATAAAAAAAAATAAATAATAAAAAAAAAATACTCCAAGCAAAGAACTATGAAGCTCCTGACATACTCCTGGGGGACTTTGCAGAACCAGGGTCTTTTTAGTCGAGAAGTACAGAACATGAACTAGTGTGGCTCCACTGCACAGTCAGGACTGTAAAGTTAAGAAACCACTAATTCAGACTCAGGCCTTATATTTTCTCTATTGCACATTTACCTGTTGTCAAAGTAACAGCTGAAGAAAATATATTTTGCTGTACCACTAGTGTAAAAAGTCAAACAAAACAAAAAAAACTGAAAAAAAAAAAGAAGAAAGAAACAGCAACCATTCAGTAGTTATGCCCTTTCAATGTTAATAAGATTCTTCAGACAAGGTTAATCAAAATGGTGGAAATGTGCTTTTTCCTCTCACACTTGACTTGTTGTAGTATGTTTGAATATGAAAAAAAAAGGAAAAAAAAAAAAAGTTTTGAGAGATATCAATCCATATGAAATCATGCTCACGTCTCTGCTTGTGAAGTGCTTTTTTGCTTTTCATGAATGATGAGTTTTTTCGGCGGTAGTATATTTGTTAACACCGGGCCATGCACAGATTTGGAGTGAATCGGATCCTCGTTGTAATTTATTTTACTTGAAAGAAAATTGTCGGGGGTTCGAGGACTTACGTTCAATGCGGTATTGCGGTTTTTTGCGGACATTTTTCATCCTTTTGACACTAATTAATTTATTAACTATTCAGAAAAAAAAGAAGAAGAAGAAGGAGAGAAGGAATAAAAAAAAAAAAGATCATGGTTGGAAAGTGTGAAAAGTTGTTGCAGCACTGATTAGGTTCATTTTATTTCTTTTGTAAGAGCCCATCATCAGCTGATATTTAATTCAACTCCTGTTTGATATCAAATAAATGTGAAATTTTTTCTTGTTCGCAGACATCTGGTTGCTTATTTGGCGAATAAATCTGCAATGATGCATGCGTGGGGTTAAAATAAGACGACTGAGGGTATTCGACAGTTTTGGTTTTGTCAGTAAATCCCATGAAAAGAGGTTTTTTTTAAAAGAAGTCAAACAATTTGCTTTAACAGTTGGACTCTGTGGAGTTTTAAACTTAAACAGTAATAAATCGTGGGTTTGTTGAGAGCTGTTTTCAGCTGTGGAGTAATGCACATTTGGTGTACTGGTAAAGATTTATGGCGGCGGGACTGATTTATAATAAACAGTGATCATCGTAACGAAGAAGCAACGCACCGAGTGCAACCGCCTGAGATATTTGCAGTTAAAACATTCCACTTGTCCAACTTGTGCATCAAAGATAAGAAGAAAAAAAAAAAAAAAGAATCAATAACTTCAACAGTGCCAAAACAAAGAGTCTCTTTAGATTTAATAAAATGCTTCAGTGAGATTCACAGGCAGCAGCTCAAATGTTCTATACTGCAGACAAACGATCTCCTACACTTCCAGTTTTAGCAGACGGTTCACAGGCTTCTCGCTGTCAGCGTTCACCTTTCTTTTATGTCCCATATTCACTGTAAATACATTATGTCTGTAACAAGTTCGCTTCAAAGTGGAGAGGAGCTGAACGCAGGACAAAGGAGGCAGGTAGAGATAGAAAAAAAAAAAAAAGAAGATGAACAAGATTAGAAAAAATGTCCAGGCAGGGAAACAAACCGCAGGGAGCTAGCAAGAAAAAAAAAGGTCCAAGTACAAGTGAAGCTTCTCAAAAGGAGATGAGAGCATAAAATAAAAAAAAACAAGAACAGGCAAAAGTCATTCTCCAGTAAAACAAGCTAGAAACAGGAATACATGAGGATTATNGTGTGGCTCATTTGAGATTTACCGTCGATAATTTACACATTCTTTCTTATCCGCACCCATCTCGGTGTGCTTACTCACAATGACATTACAATATGTTGGACAGTGTTTGTTGTTCGCGTCCTTACAGATATGGCATTTAAACCGCTGTCGGCTTGATGGCATTTGATAAAGATTTTAGGATTTGCATCTCTCACGAGGGGTTGAGTGTTGTGTTGCTGCCTGCCTGCCCGTCCGTCCGTCTGTCTGTCTGTCCGCTCAGTCTGTCTTTTATTCCTCTGCAGGTCCGCAAAGAGTACAGCAAATGTTTCCGTCAGTCCCAATGCTGCGGCGCGCTGCCGTCTGAGGGCTCCCACAGCTCAGCCAAGACGGCTACGTCTCGATCCACGGCCCGCTACTCATCTGCCACACAGGTGCACCGCCGGGACTCTGATGTATGCAGGTGTAGGGTTTAGAAAAACATGTGTGAAAGTCGACTGAGGCATAAGACTGTACGGATTAAATTCATTCATTCTCAGCAGTAAAAGTATTTTTTTATGGCTTGAAGGATAAGTGTGATATTGTTTATAAAGTTTTTTTTTCTTAATGTCAATAAATTCTGTGAAATAACCAAAACTGACAATGAATTGCTCTTATAAGTGTTTTTAACTTGTTTATTTAGATTTCTAGAACGAATGGCCTTCGGGCCGAGCGCGTCAGGCAGGTTTGAGGACGTTGGAAAGCTTTAAGAGTGTTGATTTTAGTCTCTTTAACAGGTTTGTTGGCAAAAGAACATAAATTACCAGCCACAGAAAGACCTGAGAGAAGTAAATAGGATTCTTAAAAGCCAAATTATCTGTTTATTTTAAAAACATGAAGCCAAAGTTCTCAATTCATCCAAGTTTTTACACTTTAACGTTAAAGCTGAGGACAGTGTGGCATTAGTGGGCCACATTAATGTCATCAAATCTTCCTTTTTAAATACATTTCCACCTTTTGGTCCCATGTGTGCCGTCGTGGTTGGTAGGTAGACCCCATACGAAAGGGACTAAGCAGACGATTGTTGACTTGGACATACTTGCCGCCCGTAATATCCTTTATGGTGACTGTGAGATCTATGTTAAGAGCACCTCTGGGAATTTAGCGGCTGCTTCTGCTCTTGCTATAGAGAGGAAAAGGAGCTGCTCGGGGCCGATCTCTCAAATTACATACCGTAAGATTCCCAGCGTATCCATTTTTGGTATCGGTTGGATCAATAACACATGCGGGGCTTTGTTGTACCCCGCCGCGAACATGTCATCTGGCAGTGAGGGAGTTGAATCTGGTCTACGAGCGTAGGTTTGAATCACAAGCCCGCGTAGCCACTCCATCCCGAAGGCCGAAAAAACCGTGAATAGCAGCGGCACCGTGTTAAGTCCTGATCAATGGCTGCTTTTTTCTCAACCCAGAGCCGCATCAGGCGGATGTGGAACGACACTGTGAGGAAGCAGTCGGAGTCCTCCTTCATCTCAGGAGACATAAACAGCACCTCCACACTCAACCAGGGTAAGCAGCCATTTCTTCCGCCGCCGCCGCCGCCGCCACCAGACGAGACACATACGCTATTCTCTTTGTGATGAAGCTCTGAATTCACAATAAACACTTCAATGGATGCAGCCTACATGGCTCTGTGGCAGCTCAGAAAGCAGAAAGATAAGACCCGATTTAATGTTGCATTTCTCTTAGCGTCAGGCAATCAAAAAATAGCATTAAATGCCGCCTGTGTATCTTACGTTGGCAGCCTTTTCCTTCATGTTCCTGCTCGCCGGGATCATCTGAAAGAAGAGAAATAGAGACAGGAAAGAGGCGTGATATTTAGTCTGGTGCGAAATGTTACTGATGAGGACCTGAGTTCAAGCAACGAACCCACACTGGAGAGAGTCGACTGTGCAGCAGCCTTCTAAATCATTTTCATCCTGGAGTGACTGTCAGGATGAAAGTAGAGGAGGGAGACGAGCAAAGTCAGGCTGAGGTCAGAGCAAGTTTTGGGAGTGATCCCGGCATCCTGAAGCTCAGGCGGTGCCAGTGCAGATTTGGCTGTAGTTCCGAATTAGTTTTGATTTTTTTTTTTTAAAGAAAAAGAAGACACATGCCAGTGCAAAGTTTCTCAGCGATCCGTCCAAGTGACTGAGGATAGTTATTACATTCTTGAGGATTTACACAAGCACGCCGAGGATGATGGGGATACTGTATTATTCATGGCAGGCCACTTAGACATGTTTTGTCTAGTGTCTCGACTGGATGAGTTTGTTTAGATAAATTTGTTTCACATAAACACTGCAGCTGATTGTGTTGCTACGCTTTGGTCAACACTTGTCGCAATAACGTTGTTTGTCAGTTACATCAGCCGTATGTTTAGATGATGGCTTTGCTTGGACCAGCGTTTCTATGGCTGCTTTGTCTGTAATCGAAGGCAGATGGATCACAGGTCATCAATCTTGTTTTTTTTTTTTTGCGGTGTCAGATTCTGGACGGCGAATGTTTGTTTACGCCACCGTGATGCACAAGCTCCCGTCTTCTTGCTGCTCCTCCTAATTTTTCTCCCTCTCTGTCTCTCTCTCTCTTGCTGTTATTTCAGGGATGACTGGGAACTACCTCCTAACTAACCCTCTCCTCCGAACCCACGACACTAACCCCTATAACAACCTGCTGGCAGAAACGGTGGTGTGCAACACCCCCTCTCCACCGGCCTTTCACTCCCCAGGTGCACATCCACCCTCCACCTTTTTTTTTTTTTTATTCTTCTGTAGATTTGTGGTTGTTCTAAAAGCACAAGTGCAACATTTTGGGACATACGATTGTTTCCAGAGAGACAGATGACAGGATTGTAATCACTGTCATGTCTGTTGAACGCCAGGTTTCCGCCCAGTAGGTCCGTTTAGTTTAGCGCAGAGAGGGAAGGCGGTGAAACGAGCTAGCCGGGCCCTGACGGTATCCGCCCACCAGCACCTCTGAAGCTCACCAATTACCATGTTTTATCTTGTTTGTTGTATTTGCACGGAAACCAAAGTGTAAAAAAAAACACAACAGGTTTTTTTGGGTTCTACGGGAAGCAGCTAGCTGAAGCGGCAGGCCATTTTGCCATTTCGGAGCCGCTTATCTGCCAGAATACTTCTTGGATTTGAGCAGTTCCCAGGCAACCAGCAGAGAAATGGCCGGTCAGTGCCAAGAAGCAGCAGCAAATAATAGCACTTAAACAGTAAATTATCATTGCACAAATTGGTTCTTGTATATATAATTTAAAAAAAACAAATATAATGTGTTAATTATTGAGCTTCAGAGGTGCCTTCAGCTGGATTTCGTTACCAGGCTTCCCCCTTAAACCCAGTCTTAGTGCTATTCTGAGTTAACTTTCCCCCGGCTGTGGCTTCATATTTACCAGACAGATATTGAGCGCGATATCACTCTTCTCATCTAACTCTCTGCCAGAAAGCAAACAAGCGCATTTCCCAAAATGTCGAACTATTTCATTAAGTGTATTAGCTTTGCTGAAAACATGAAAACTCTTGAGGTTGCGGTTGTGACACAGCATGAATGAAAAAAATGTTGAGAATAATTACACAGGATTTAGCCTTTGTTCTTCATTCACACCTTCTCTGTGTGTTTTCAGTTCTTTTAAATGCAACTTTTTCAAAGACAGAAAGGAGATGCACTCAAAAGACGTCTGCGCTATCTCATCTCGCCTACGTGGCAGTCATATGGGAATTCCTCTTTGTTGTGCGAGCGCTGCACGTTGGTCCGGATCATTTGTGCCATTACCTCGTAGCTATGAATGATATATTTGCAACACGTTGACAGCTCTCCGTTTAATTTATTTGAGATTAGACCGAGATTTAATCATGTTAGTGTTTATGGTGACCTAGTTCCTCACTGGCAGAGCAAAGGAAACCCAATCAAAGGAGAAATAACAGAAGCACATGACGCAATGCGGGCAGAGTCACAGCCCTCACATATTCACAGGCATTTGATGATAAAAGGGAATATACAAAAACAGCAGTATGGCCAAAGTGTGTAAGCAGCGGATATGCGATAACGTATAGCTTCATCCGGCTGCAGTTGTCATGGTGTTGCTTGTTTTTGTTTTTTTGCTGGTTTGCAGCACAATGAGAGCACTTCATACTTGGGGATAATGAAGCAGGGTTGGGACCGAACAACATCTGCACGAACAAAAATCAAAGACATTTTGTGATATGTGTGTTTTTTTTTTTTTTGTGAGCTCAGCAGCAGCCAAGCAGCTCCGTCGCAGAACCCAGTGTGTGTGCAGACAGCTTGTGTTTTATTGCCCTAAAATGTTTACCTGCTTAATCAGTGTAGGATAATTGCATGTTAACACTGGAGCTCAGGAGACAAATAAAAAAAAAACGTGGTGATATTTAATTAGCTGATCATTTTGAAATGTGAACATAACTCTCTCCTTTACCTGTAGAAAACATGGTTTTTTTCTCTCGCCCCTGAGGGAAAGCGATGCACTTAAAGCGTGTTCGAGCACCAGAGCTACAGAGGAAATATTACTTCTTAAACGGCGGCGCGGGTAGCGACGACAAACAGGAATAATTCAAGGACTTAACATATGGAAACTAGTTTGAGGAGAGCAGGCGGCAGGGTGACACACAAACGTCAAAACCTGGTGTGAAGATCAGCAACCGAGTGTGAAATACGTGCAGAGAGACTGTCAAGTTTTACACGAGCCGATTCTAAATTTCGCCTGCTATAGTCATTACGTTTAGCTCCTGCAAAAGGATGAGCGTGCCTTCTATTATAAGTGTATTAATACGAAGTAATACTCTGCAGATGTTCGTCCGATGCAGTAAAATCGGTAAGGAGAACATCTTGGATGAATCTCTGCTGGAACGGTTCCCAGAGTGCAGCTGTCGCCATGTCCAGTTGAATTCTGTTCACATCATTTCCCCTTTCTCCCAGTAGACAATACCTGTCTGCAATAAAATCACAGCCCGCGCATAAACAAATGCAAATGTGGAAGTGGCGTCTATTCAGAGAAGTGTCTAATAATCCCTCCACCACCGGCAGCACCACCTCTTTTTGCCCTTTTGCTCTCTGCGCTCCTTTCACTCTTTTTAGAAATGTCTTTGATGTTGTTTTTAGAGCTTTTTTTTTTTTCAGTTGCTATCATCCATTTTCTGACACTTTCGTTTGAAACCAAGACTACGGTTTCCCCTTTTTTTTTGTGTGTGTGTGCAAAGACTGCCTGTGACGACACCACCCTCACCCTACAAAATGTCAGCCTTTCACTTACCGCTTCGCAGCGTACCCAGTAAATAAAAAATCCTCATCAAATCAAACTAGCCCTTTTCACTTTCATCCTGCTACTTGAGTTTAGTCATAGGGCTGCAGGAAATTAGAGTAATCTGTTGTATGCCTCTGTGTGTGTGTGTGTTTTGTTCACAAAAATTGATAGACTTCAGGAAGGAGAAAAGCATCATGAGTCATTCAGAAAGAAATATTTTCATCAGGAAATGTTCCTTCTTGTGCTGTAGAATTTTTGAAGTAGACTGTGCTTGCTGCTGAACCCTTTCACCTGCTGAGTCCAGGATTCAGTTGTCCTTGATTTGTCCTTTTCTCAAAACTGGTAAACGCACCACTTTCAATCTCACATCTAACCTACAACAATTGGCGCAACAACAAAAAAAAATAAAAAAAAAGCATAATAACACGGGCGGAATTACGGCTAATTGCAAGGACACAATCGGAGTTGGACGGACTGAATCCAGGCTGGATGTTACGAGCTTCCACTTTTCTCTTATTTCAGTGATTTTGTTGTTTCTGCTGCAATTGAAAAAAAGCATCTGTTTTACTTTTTTTGCAAATCAGCTGTTCTTAGGCCAGATAGCCTGAGCAGACACACTTGATGTGAGTGGTGGCAAAGTGAGTCATTGCACCGTGCCTGTCTGTCGTGGTGTGTGTGGTGTGTGTGTGTGTGTGTGTGTGTGTGTGTGTTTGGGGGCTGTTGCTGTGCTCGTGGGGCCCCAGTGCAGAGAGGTGGCTGGCCATCTGTGTTTGACATTATTCTTTTGTCTTGCCTTCTTTTAACAGGTGGAATGTTTTATTCATTGTTAATGTCACAACACTTCCTCATCAGCTTGTACTTTTCTCTTTTTTTTCTTCTTTTCTTTCCCATCCTTGGCCGTTTATCCGCTGCTGTGTTGTTATCTGGTCATGAGCTACTTTACAACGTGTTGCCGTTCTATATATTTCTTTTTTTTTTTTCAGTTTAAAGTCATCTTTTGTTCTCATTTCTCCAATATTGTTCAGGATAATCTCTTAGATTGGCTATAATGATATTCAGCAATAATGAGGATGGACATGGTGGGAAGATAATTGGGTTTCCTTTGAATTTTAAAAAGCTTTTGTATTTTGTATAAAATTAAAATTAACCCTGAGATCAAAGAGCACAAGAGTGAAGTGTCCTGAGCAGTATCAAGTACATGTGGATGGTGTAGTGGAGCCTGTATTGTTCTCTCAAACGGGGAAAACTCATGTCTCACCTGCTCCTTTTGCCTTTTCTTTCAGGACAGCACTCTCTGAGCAACAGCAGGGACATCAGTGCCATGGACACCCTCCCCCTCAATGGTAATTTCAACAACAGCTACTCCCTGCGAGACGACGACTACGAGGCCGTGGGCGTTCGAGCCCCGGGTGACCTGGGGGGCCTCAACCTGGACGATGCCGCCTTTGAGAAGATGATCATATCTGAGATTGTCCACAACAACCTAAGGCCCCGCGGGGCTCCCAAAGGTCGCGACGCCCCGAGGGAGCGGGACAGAGCTTTGCCTCCCCAGACTAGGGTGACAGTGGACCGAGGTGGGGGTGGGAGCGGCAGCGAGGATGACGCCATCGTGGCGGATCACGCCGAGGCCTCATCCCCCCAGAGAGGAAGTGGAAGAGGAGGCCACGCCACCCTGGAGCTGCTCCTGCACCCCCACCACAAGGAGGCGCTGGAGGCCCCCCTCCTGCCCCAGAGGACTCACTCCCTGCTCTACAGCGCCCAGAAGGCCCCCAGGCGCCTCGAGGGGCAGAATGGCCATGGCTCCGAGACTGTTACCGCAGTGGAGGACATGGGCTCCCAGTCACCCAACAATAACAGAGACTCCCTTTATACCAGCATGCCAAACTTGAGAGACTCTCCCTCGCCTTCAGCTTCGCCGTACCCCCCGGAGGAGGAGGACGAGCTCTCTCCCTCGCCCCAAAGCGAGAGCGAGGACGCGTATCATAAAAGCATGCCCGAGCTCGGCGACGCGCCGCAGCCGCTGTCCTACTACCACATAAACCGAGGCACCAGCGACGGGTGCATCATCCCGCCCAACAACGAAGACTGTGCGCAGGAAGGAGAGGCGCCCAGCGACGGACAAATGCAACTCATTACCAGCCTCTGAGTGGGCCGCCTTTGTTTGCACAGGTTTGAACAGATGGGCGCTTTCGGTTGATGTCAAGAGAGCCGACGAGGCCGGCTCCGCACTCCACATGCCCTTCCTGTTAGGACAGGAGGTGAAAAGTTGTTGGGTGGGAAAAGGAATGAATAAATGACTTTTGCACACAGATCTCATTAACACACAAAACACATCCATCTGAGGCCAGACAAGTGTGGACTGTGAACGCTCTGCTGTTGGACTAAAGAGGTGCAGAGAATAACACACAGGCCGCCGTGTCAGAGATAAGTCTGGCGTTTCTGTTGTACTGAAAGAGGAACGGAAGAATAAGGGATAAAAAAAAATAAATAATAAAAAAAAAATACTCCAAGCAAAGAACTATGAAGCTCCTGACATACTCCTGGGGGACTTTGCAGAACCAGGGTCTTTTTAGTCGAGAAGTACAGAACATGAACTAGTGTGGCTCCACTGCACAGTCAGGACTGTAAAGTTAAGAAACCACTAATTCAGACTCAGGCCTTATATTTTCTCTATTGCACATTTACCTGTTGTCAAAGTAACAGCTGAAGAAAATATATTTTGCTGTACCACTAGTGTAAAAAGTCAAACAAAACAAAAAAAACTGAAAAAAAAAAAGAAGAAAGAAACAGCAACCATTCAGTAGTTATGCCCTTTCAATGTTAATAAGATTCTTCAGACAAGGTTAATCAAAATGGTGGAAATGTGCTTTTTCCTCTCACACTTGACTTGTTGTAGTATGTTTGAATATGAAAAAAAAAGGAAAAAAAAAAAAAGTTTTGAGAGATATCAATCCATATGAAATCATGCTCACGTCTCTGCTTGTGAAGTGCTTTTTTGCTTTTCATGAATGATGAGTTTTTTCGGCGGTAGTATATTTGTTAACACCGGGCCATGCACAGATTTGGAGTGAATCGGATCCTCGTTGTAATTTATTTTACTTGAAAGAAAATTGTCGGGGGTTCGAGGACTTACGTTCAATGCGGTATTGCGGTTTTTTGCGGACATTTTTCATCCTTTTGACACTAATTAATTTATTAACTATTCAGAAAAAAAAGAAGAAGAAGAAGGAGAGAAGGAATAAAAAAAAAAAAGATCATGGTTGGAAAGTGTGAAAAGTTGTTGCAGCACTGATTAGGTTCATTTTATTTCTTTTGTAAGAGCCCATCATCAGCTGATATTTAATTCAACTCCTGTTTGATATCAAATAAATGTGAAATTTTTTCTTGTTCGCAGACATCTGGTTGCTTATTTGGCGAATAAATCTGCAATGATGCATGCGTGGGGTTAAAATAAGACGACTGAGGGTATTCGACAGTTTTGGTTTTGTCAGTAAATCCCATGAAAAGAGGTTTTTTTTAAAAGAAGTCAAACAATTTGCTTTAACAGTTGGACTCTGTGGAGTTTTAAACTTAAACAGTAATAAATCGTGGGTTTGTTGAGAGCTGTTTTCAGCTGTGGAGTAATGCACATTTGGTGTACTGGTAAAGATTTATGGCGGCGGGACTGATTTATAATAAACAGTGATCATCGTAACGAAGAAGCAACGAGTGCAACCGCCGGCTTCTTCTGAGATATTTGCAGTTAAAACATTCCACTTGTCCAACTTGTGCATCAAAGATAAGAAGAAAAAAAAAAAAGAAGAATCAATAACTTCAACAGTGCCAAAACAAAGAGTCTCTTTAGATTTAATAAAATGCTTCAGTGAGATTCACAGGCAGCAGCTCAAATGTTCTATACTGCAGACAAACGATCTCCTACACTTCCAGTTTTAGCAGACGGTTCACAGGCTTCTCGCTGTCAGCGTTCACCTTTCTTTTATGTCCCATATTCACTGTAAATACATTATGTCTGTAACAAGTTCGCTTCAAAGTGGAGAGGAGCTGAACGCAGGACAAAGGAGGCAGGTAGAGATAGAAAAAAAAAAAAAAGAAGATGAACAAGATTAGAAAAAATGTCCAGGCAGGGAAACAAACCGCAGGGAGCTAGCAAGAAAAAAAAAGGTCCAAGTACAAGTGAAGCTTCTCAAAAGGAGATGAGAGCATAAAATAAAAAAAAACAAGAACAGGCAAAAGTCATTCTCCAGTAAAACAAGCTAGAAACAGGAATACATGAGGATTATAAACAAGAAAGACTGCAAAGCTTGACTGCTGGGTATTACTGTCACAAAGACAATCTGGCAAACAACTACCTGTTTTTTTTATTTTTTTCCTCCCTACAGTTTAATTTATGATTTTCAGCAACAACTAAAGGTGTTTGTTTCTTTCTGAAATACAGCTATCAAGCACAAACAATCACCCAACTTCACAAAAGATCTTTTGCGTCATTTTCTTGTCTTTTCAAAAAAAAAAAGTGCTGCGGAAAACATTAAACCGCGGCGCCGCTCCGATGAAGTCTCCCACTGTTTGTTTTTTTAGGTGTTTGGGTTTCGTCCCCGAAAAGGAATGAAAGCATTTGTGACCTCGTCGCGGCTCTTGGTGCCTCGCCTGTTCTTTGTCCTCCCTCGCATCGGATACGAGCTCATTGGCGGCGATCGTCCCTCGATGTGGAACATGACAGCGATGACCTGCTGCTTGGTCAGTCCAACCTTTGCCATCTGCCACCTGCAGCTTGATGAACTCCTCGAGCTCTTCCTGCGACACCTTTGTGCTCTCGTTATTGTCCAAAGGCATCAAATTGGGTCTGCGGGACATGGAGACAAACAGGTAACCAGGTGGTACATGCTCCTCAGAGTTCAACATCAAAGACCAACGCTTGCTTCTCGACGCAACAGCAGCTCCTTCGCCCTCTCCCACCCACATACCACGTAAGCCTGTTGACTCTGAAGGTTCTCATAGTCATGCGAGGAAAAGAGCACTGTGCCGTCCAGTTAGGATGCAGTTGTAGAGGTGTTGGACTCCCCGGAGGTCAGTAGGCGATCTGTTTGTCCACCCTGACGTTGGGGTTGAGGACGCCCATGGTGTTTACGTCCAAGATGAGCGTAGCAGAAAGGGCTAATCACATCACCCGCTCTTTGTTCTCAATACGCTGTCCGTGGATGGATGCTGACCTCCTACCCGACTAATG
The DNA here is from genome assembly GCF_000690725.1 of Stegastes partitus. Lineage (NCBI taxonomy): Eukaryota > Metazoa > Chordata > Actinopteri > Pomacentridae > Stegastes > Stegastes partitus. The sequence goes on from NW_007578450.1 coordinate 288,053, forward strand.
CGGACTCCCAGCAGGACCTGTTCCTTTCCTTCATAGGCTTTGAATGGTGGGATGATGATATTTCTACTCTCTCCCACACACATGCCCTGCAGCTCCTCATCATGCCCTTGGTCAGCCAACGCACCCCTGCTAAGGAGCCGTGGGTTGACTTCGTGATGCAGTCGGAGTCAAGCGGTGCGCCATTGAAACGGCAGCAAACAAAGACGTTTGCAGGCTTTGGGGAGCGGCGTGGCTCTGGTGACGAACAGGTTGGCCTTGTTGGACGTCAGACACGGCGGCGGCGTCTTGAAAGAACCGTGTCACCTTGTGCTGCACACAGAAGGACTTCTCGAAGACTCACAGGAGATGAAATATCAAATATAGCGTGCATGCACAGGGTGGTACTTCTATCCCATCAGCGAGAGAAAGAGTGGCACTGGAGTTGAATATTTTCTCTGAATGGACTGCTAAAGGGTGAAGAGATGCTTCTCAAATTAAGAACAATTTCCTGTCCATGGGAGACTTCAAGCAGCCCGATGCTGTTAGAAGGATGTAGTGAGAGAGACGTTCGACCCAGTAGAGACAGACCAGACGCCCACAGCCCCGGACTGGAGGATGCTGTTAGCATTCCATACGTCCGGCCAGGTGTCAGCTGCGGACAGGTTATCCGGATGTCTCTGTAACTGCAGCTTTAAACTCATACAAATAAGAAACTACTTGACATGAAAATGGAATTCCAACATACAAACGGCGTCTATTCGGCTGCCTGAGAATCACCATCTACCCGGGGACGGCATTTCATCGGATTTTGGACTTTTCAACGCACAAAACAAAACCTTCCCCCACGCGTCTCTGTGCCGTGACGTTCTCACAGCAACATGTTGTCTCTGTCCTCATTCTGTCTCATCCTCTGTGCATGTTTGCATCCTTTCTTCTGCGTTTGTTGTCTCTCTGCTCTCTGTGTCCACTTGCAGCGGTACCTTTTGTAAAAAAAAAAAAAACCCATCCCCGTGTTGTGAGAAATGTCAGCTCAGGAGTTCGGCGTGCAAACTGAATCTGACAGGATGCGATAGATTGCAGCAAGAACTCAGAACTAATAGAGATCCATCTGCTATCGATTTTTTTATTGCGAAATGTTTATGTTTGAGAAGCGATGACGTCGGTTCGAGCATGTTGCATGTGAGTGTTTACGCAGCGATCATGCCGATATGGACACATCTGAGAATATCATTAGAAAAATCAGTTTAATCTCTTACGGCCACAAATCCGTCTGCTCTGCATCACTTGTTCGGAGATATTTGGAGAAAATTGCACAGCCGATCTTCATTTGACGATCGCTCCACGGCAACTGAGACAAATAGTTTTTGGACAACGGTTCGACCCTGTGGCACGGAGGAGTACGCTCCATCAGGCTACACGGGCAACACTTGTTAGCAGATCGGTTGGTTTTGCTCTTTTTGCGGCATCTGCTGATGAAAAACAAAGAATATCATTAGCCATTGTCTTTGACTGCCACTGTAAGAATGTGCTGTGACAGTAATTATGCAAGTTTAACAAGACATGCCATAATCATTTTTGATCATCCTGTGTGTCTAAATCATTCCATGTGCCGAATTGTTGCACATCGTCTGAGGGGGAGACAGAGCAGATGACACTCCCATCATAGATTTAGCAGATTTAGCATTCAGTACATCTTTCATCCGTGGCTTTCCGAGGAGTATCCAGTTCTAACCGGCCACACACACACTCAGCAGACATGCAGTCCATGCGGCCGCTGCAGGATCTGGGCGGTGCACTTTATTAACCGGAGCTGGGTGCCAGTTTGCTGTCAAGAGACTAACGTGGAGGCCAAGACAAAGCTCTGAGTCCACTGTGGCTCTCTGCCTTGTTGTTTGAACATTAGCCTCTCGGTTTACAGAGCGTCATCCAAAAGCCCTGAGAGACACCAAACCCGTCTGTAAATCATACAGAAACTTGGCTTTCCCCCCTCACGTATAAATCAAATTAAACGCGAAGTTGATGACCTGCTCACGGTTCACCAGGAATGAGCCGGTATTGTCTGTGAGAGCTTCCTTATTATAAACACCGGAGAGCTGACATGACAGCTAACAACAGGCGAGGCTGTACCTCCAGGACACGTGTGATGTCACCGCCAGGATGCTTCCTCCTCCTTCTGTGTTTCATAATGGACCAAATTATGATGAATAAATGTGCTGAGCTTCCTTTGCCAAGCATAAGGATCAGTTTTGCATGATGCATATATATTGGTTCATTATCAGTAAGTCACCTGTGCTCTGTATTAGCGCTCTCACCCTATTATCTTAAAGAATATTGGATTCTGAAATTGAACAATATATAGATGATCCTGTACTTTCCCCCCCCAATAGACTAAGGGAGGGGAGATGAGCATTTCCCCGGCTCTCCTCGTGCCGCTGTGATGATTTCCGGCCATTCTTCCTCTTCAAAGACACTCCTTCCACCTTTGACTTTTCGCTGAGTTGCTGACATTACCGTCTGCCATTATCTGATTATTATTATTATGATGCGCCGTATTAGCCGTGCGGTGTTTGTGTTGCAAATGAAAAAAAAAAAAAAAGTTGTCAAAGTTTGTTGGAGATGAAAGTGCTTCATTTATCAACTCATCTTTTATCTGCGCGCAGTCAAAGCCCAGCTTCCATGGGGCAGTGGCAAATGAAGGCGCAATAAGGCTCGGTCCGAGAAGACATTACCGTGTTTTCATTTTGGAACTGTTTGATGTTCCAGCCTCTGGTGATTTGGACATTATTTCATGTCCATCATCAAAAAGACATCAAACAAGATGCTGCATTCAAAATCAGATCACAGAGCGTTGGATCAAAATGTGGTGTGTGTGTGTGTGTGTGTGTGTGCTCGCTGCATGCTACCTACCTATATATACGGTGTGTGTGCACTTAGAAATAAGATGTATTTTTTCCTCATGAATTTACCTTCGTTTTTCTTACAATAATATAGTGTTTGCAGTCTCTCCAATGAGGCCTTGCTTCAAAAAGAAAACCCCCAAAAAGCTAGAATTATTATTAAAATTAAAAGGCATTCTTGCAGACAATGTTTATATTCTTTGGTAGCAATCTTTTCCTTCGCTGGAACAGGAACTATGCATAATTGTATAATCACAACCACAATGCAGAAGGAGTCTTATATTTCCTCAGGGCCTCTGAAAATGTACAGCTTACATTCCTCTACATTTCACTCTGCAGCATGACGATAAAGAACATCTGAATCGCTGCTGCTGCTGCTGCTGCTGCTGCTGCTGCTGCTGCTGCCACCGTCCCACCGAACAACACTGCGCCGCCTTGGCTGACTCGGCTTGCAGTTAAAAAGCTGGTAAAGACTCCTGCCTGCAAAAACAGCAAAAAAAAATCAAGTTCCCTCTTGTATTTTTATTTTTTTTATAGCTGTGGCACACTTTGGATGTGCTTATAGGCTGCGTTATATAAACTCGTGTGTGTGGAAGACGCATACCGACGCAGCAAAACCACAAAATGTTGCCCTGAAAAAATCCTGCTTTTACAAAAATGAAATGTTTTTGTCTCACAACATCTCACAATTATTGCACTTTAAACCGTGCTGCAATTTTCTCTCCCTTTTTTTTTTTTTTTTAACTTTAGCCTCATGACATTTCTGGTTTGTTGTTTTAAAGCTTGTTAGGATATCGCCACAACTAGCTCCGTTTAAAAGAGCGCCGTTTAAAAAGAAATATGGGTTTCCTGTTGGAGTTTCACAAAGAAGCCTATTATGAGAGATTAAGACTCTCGGCTTAAAATATGCTCCAGAGTCCTTTTCGAGTCCGGCTGAGAATGGCTCGGTATAATTTCTAGCTTCTCTCTGTGTGTGAGAGAGAGAGAGAGAGAGAGAGAGGAAATGAAAGAAAGGAAAGGAGAGTGTTTCAGATCGAGAGTCAGGGGGGCCGAAGAGGAGAAAGTGAGAGAAGGGAGAGATTGTGAGACAGACAGCGAGCAGCAGCAGTCTCACATGTCAGAACCAATCCGAGTCCGAGGCCCGCAGTTGTAAAACTGTCATACCTCGTAGGAAACACCAGCAGTGACCTCAGAATTGGGCTAAGGTAGCCTGTCACACCCGCTATACAGTAAACACTCTGCACAGGCCCGTGTTTTTGTTGGGTTGTCTCTGTTAAAATCATATCGACGCATTCCCGCGAGAACACAGCATATGACTGCTATTAGCCCCACGCTCGAGACGGGAGTTTTCCCATATTTAAGCAATTGGTCTCACAGTTTTCGGCCATTTGAGGCAAAAACATAATGATTGTAATTTTTAAAAAATGCCCGACTGGGAGACAAAAAAAAAATAATAACATGTGAATAAAGTCCAGTCAAGCAGACCAGACTTCAATCATGTGAAAATGCACTAGAAAATAAAATATGGTCATTATTACTGTATGTCCCACTTCAAAGTGCCTTTTGATATGTCAATTCAGAGAAACAGCGTTGTCAAGAAGCAGCTCGCACAGAAACATCTTTGATAAATACAAGATCTTTCTTTCTTTTTTTTCCTGCTTGCATACTATAGAACATAAATGTTACATGTCTTGTTTTATTCAGCGGAGACTCAGAATGATAATTACAGATCGTTCACGCAGATGTTTCCCATATATCTCCGTGCGGCCATTGTGTACGTGAAAGCTCCACCACTGCACAAACACATCTGCACCTATTTTGCATTTGCAGTTTATAAAAAAAAAAACATATAGAAAAGACACAAAACACGAGCTATTGGATTCTTTTTGGAAGTCAGAAAACTGAATGTTAGAATACTTTAGTTTCCAAAGTCGTCCATTAGTCATTTCCAGACTAATAGTGTATACCGCCTTTCTCCTTTTTTTTTTTTTGTTAACTTCGCTGTTGGATCTCTGAGACGATTTATAGCGTTAAACTGCAGGGTGCCTTTATGTAAAAGGCTTTTATTCACAGATAATTTACTTACAGTTGCTATAATCACTCATCCAGGATGTAGCCGGCCTCATCTGAATGTGAAATACAGTGGTACAGTAACATGTGGAGATAATTATGAGGCTAAGATAATCAATGCCATGCTTGAAGTTGTATTCAAAAGATGCCTGCAGCCATGTTTTCTTGGGCCATTGGTTTGAAAATCAAAGTGACGGGTTCCACAAAAAGAAAAAAAAAGTTGATAAAGGTTTTGGCTTCGTCTTTGATGAGCCGAGCTACTACACATGGTGACATGTTTTATTATTGCTTCCTTGTAGCCACCAAATGAACTATACTGTAGACTCCATCAACAAAGGTTCATATTTCATCAAAATATTTGGTTTAGGAGTTAAGACAGACACACAAGCTCCAAACCACCCGCAAATATATTAAAACAGAAGATAAATGAGGACACGGCAACTGAAATATTTCACTGTGGCGTTTGTTATGGAAATAGTTTCTTCTCTAAACTTCTTGACAGCGAACGTGTAAACTTGTGTACGTACACGAGAAAGGCCTCGACACTTTAAAGGAGGCACGGAGATCACGTTTCAGAAGGAAGTTGTTCCTGCTTCCTATACGACAGGCTTACCACATACGAAGGCGTCCTTCCAGAAAAACGTCCAGTTGCTGTAAACCTCACATCTGGAGGCCCCGGATCTGTGATTTGTTGAGCGTGCGTCCCCAGACGTGAGATGAGTCGCTTTCTGTTCTGACACAGGAGTCCTGCAGCGGAGAGGCGGCTTTTATTAGCGTTAATTAACCTCTTTTCCCCGAGAACGAGGGAGCAAAAGTGTCTGTGGAAAAAAATCTGTTTCAAGTAAATATGCCAGAAAGCCACACACGGAGTCAGAGAGTCCAGAGCAAATATGACTTTGTAGAGACATTTGTTTATGACATTAGCCAGGTGTGAGAAATCACACCTACATTATCCTGAGCAGGAAGCAGTTTGAGAGTGTTTTTAAAAGAAATATTTACACATAAATCAAACGCTGCCACTAACTAGAGAGGTTTATATTTTCTGTTTTATTCCAGGGGACATTAAAATCCAATTCACATGATTTTATACTCCAGTGTTTGCTTCTGCTCATAATAGAACAACCAGACTGAGTTTCTTAAGTTATTTAGCAGAACATTGGAAAAAAACAACATTTACTCCAGCAGTGTACTCAAATACAATTTCAGGCTATTTACACTTTAGGAATTTCAATTTACTTCTATTTTATACTTTTACTTCACAATTTAGAGGCAAATATTAGATTTACATTTAATTTCACTTCATTTATTTGAATATTTTGGGTACGAGCGACTTTGCTTTTTTTTTAAATTAAATAAAAGCACCAAAATATAATAAATTATGACGCGATATTATATAATAAAATAATACTTTATCGAACCACAAGGTTAAATTCACAAGCTAACCAGCAGATAAATGATATAAAGCTTCAATGTGATTAATGAATTAACACAATAATTACAACCCAGGAAGGTGCTTTATTTTGAAATCTGGATTCTGCATACTTTTAGTGCTTTAAGCATATCTTGAAGCTACTTTTACATGAATAAAAATGAATTTAATTTGTAACAGAGCATGTCTACATTTTGGTATTAGTGCTTTTAATTAAGTACAAGATTTAAGTTGTTCTACCACCTATGGCAGAGTCTTTAGTTCACACCTAACGCGCTACAAGAACAGCGATTTATCTCGTTTTTTACCCGACTAGAGCACCCTGGTAAAGACCTGCAGGATGCCGACATGAGACCTGCAGGTTCTTGATGTTTCCTCAAACCGCTCCACAGTTTCTGAATGAATGCGAGAGAATCTGAGCTTTGCTAAAAAGCAAGTACGCTCGCTTAACTCTTCCAGGTTTTCCTGAATGGAAACTATTTAAAAATGTACGATATAATATCATGCAAAGCAAGTAAATAAAATAAATAAATGCAGGGGCAAATATCTTCCCTCTTGCTCTGAAGTAACCCCCTTTGTCTTTTTTCTTTTTTTTCATCTCTGCACTGCGGAAAAGAAAAACTACTCAGAAGTCAACAGAAGAAGAGCCATTATGGAAAGTCACTGTGAGCTGCAGCTCTGCACTGTTCTGTGAGAGATCAGACTCAAAAAGCTCCAGGCAGCCCAGGAAATCTCAAAGTTTTCACCCCATACCTCTGCCAGTCTTTCACATTTCGGTCTACGGAGAGCACAGCTCAACACTTGCTCCCGCCTTGGTCACATCACTCTTCTTTTTCCTCCCGTAAATAAACTTCTAGAGGAGGCGCGTTTTTAAATGATAAGCTGCGTTTCAGGAACTCACATCTTCGGCTTCGGCGGAGCAAAAAAAAAAAAAAAAAAAAAAAAGGGCAAGAGGGGTCTTTTCAGTAAATGCATAAAGGAAAATCCCCCACTGCGCTCCGGGCCTGTGTAGTGTACCCTCTGTTCCTTTCCTTATCACTCTGCTTTTTCTACATCGAGAAAGGGCCTCGCCTCGAGAATCGCTGAGAATGCTGCGTATCACGAGAGAATGAGGCATTGTGGGAGGAACAGGAGAAGTGATGGCAGAAGTTTTTAAAGAATAAAGGTTAATATACAGGACGTGGCCTTGAGTGTGAGCTGTTTGCTCTGCCAGTTACAAATCCAAAGGTTGCTTTCAGCCTAATGTAGCAAAAGAGGGAATAATACACAGTTTTTTTGCTTTTAGTGCGGCTACGGCGATGATAATGTTGGCCCGCCTCAAAGATCTCCACCGCCGAATGTATTGCCGTGAAATTTAGAACAAGCAAAAAAAGGTCCCCAGAGGATGAATCCTACCGAGTTTGATGATCTACGAACTTTTCCTTTTAGTGCCACCGTGAGGTCAGAGTTTTCACTTCCACGGTGAAATATCGCGCCTCTAAGGACTATCTGGACGTCTACGAGGTGAATTGGCGAATAATTAGTTGCAGACAGACGGAGAGCGAAAAAAACGGAAAGTTTTCCGACTCGCTGAATAAACTGTAACAGAAGGTAGTGTTTTCATTTTACAGTTTATGTTTTTCAATTTAATTTTATCAGGAAAAAAAAAAGAGCCGTCGGGGAATATGAAGCAAAAAGTATAACATTAAGACTGTAAATGCTTGGGAATTAATACCAACATTTTTATTAACAAGTTAATACATTTAAATATGCAATTAATTTTAAATTTCACCACAGTCAAAGCCTAGTGGTTAATAGGACCTTTTCTTTGGCTGATTGGATTTGTCATCTCGTGGATTCTGAATGAAATGGATTTAGCTCTCTAGCTTTAGCTGTGTCATTTGTTGTAGCTCCACATTCAACGCATGGTTTTCTCTGAATTATTTAAATGCATGTGTACATATATATAAATATATTTATATACTACATTGTTTACCATCTCAGTGAACCCTGACTTTTCCTCTTGCACCACGATTACATCTGTTTTAGTGAAATATGATCTTTTTTGTATTCCTGATAAATTTATTATTTTGGTGACGCCTAAATTCAAGTCAAAATGTGAACTAGTCCACGCATGACGAATTAAACTTAACTGAGCTTTGTTTTTAGCACAAATTAGCAAATGTTAGCTAACACAGTGAACATGGTGAACCTAAACACCTGCATGTTAGCATTTAGCTGCTAGCATCGCTGTAGATTCTGTGGCTGTAAATGTTCACAACTTTTGTAAAAACTAAATTTATATTTAAATAAAAGCCTAAAACATGGGCTACTTATGAAACTAAAAGATGTGCAACACCTCAGGTTTCCCCGTGTAGCATTTATAATCGGTCCCTCAGGCGCAATAACGTGAAATATGTCGTTGATCTTTTTTGTATTCCTGATAAATTTATTATTTTGGTGACACCTAAATTCAAGTCAAAATGTGAACTAGTCCACGCATGATGAATTAAATTGTTTCCAGCCTTAGCTGAGCTTTGTTTTTAGCACAAATTAGCAAATGTTAGCTAACACACTGAACATGATGAACCTCATTCCTGCTAAACACCTGCATGTTAGCGTTTAGCTGCTAGCATCGCTGTAGATTCTGTGGCTGTAAATGTTCACAACTTTTGTAAAAAACTATATTTATATTTAAATGAAGGCATAAAACACGGGCTACTTATTAAACTAAAAGATGTGCAACACCTCAAGTTTCCCTGTGTAGCATTTATAATCGGTCCCTCAGGCGTAATAACGTGAAACATGTCGTTGATCTTTTTTGTATTCCTGATAAATGTATTATTTTGGTGACACCTAAATTCAAGTTAAAATGTGAACTAGTCCACACATGACAAATTAAACTGTTTCCAGCCTTAACTGAGCTTTGTTTTTAGCACAAATTAGCAAATGTTAGCTAACACACTGAACATGGTGAACCTAAACACCTGCATGTTAGCGTTTAGCTGCTAGCATCGCTGTAGATTCTGATGCCGTAAATGTTCACAACTTTTGTAAAAACTATATTTATATTTAAATAAAAGCCTAAAACATGGGCTACTTATTAAACTAAAAGATGTGCAACACCTCAGGTTTCCCTGTGTAGCATTTATAATCGGTCCCTCAGGTGTAATAACCTGAAATATGTCGTTGTGCGAGATGTTATTTTACTTAACAGCTGAAAGTATCTCTTTTTTTTCCCTATCTAACGTAAATCTGTTTTTTCTCTTTGCACATCCATAACGGCAAAAGGATTGTTCTTGACCCTGCCTTGATTTTCAGACGGCATTTCTTGTTTTCCCTGGTGGGTTTTTGGGGGGTTAACTGTCGTTTAATGCACCGTTAAAAGGCTGCAGCTGGAAAAGTGAACAGGAACATTTTTTAACAACCTCACAAAGCCCCTAAAGCCTAAACCCAGAGCTGTCTCTGACCACCTCACGCAAAAGAGGAAGCCGTCTCTCAAACCGCCCGACTCCAAATGCTGCGTGTCAATCTTCCACATCGTACAGAGGCGCTCGGTCATTTCACTTTCTTTTCTCTGACCGAGCCTATCAAGAATTCACTTTTTGAAAGCATCCCCTGACCATGGATGAATTGTACTATCATAATTCAAATTTGGACGTGGGTTGTATGAGATATAGTGGAGACCTTGAAGGCAGGGCTTCTATTTTAGCTTATTTCCAGAGGAGGGGGAGGACGGGGATCTCTCTCTCTCCTGGATGCACAGGGCCAATGTTTCCTGGAGGAACTGCAAATCTTGAAGGAGAAGTCGTAGTCACAAAGGATTCATTCCGTCATAAAGAGAATTTACGGCCAGCCTGCATCCTTAAGTTGTACTATTTGATAACGTATGTGTCTGAAAAAAAAATCTGTCCACTTGGGGAAAAAATTATTCCTATGACTTGTCCTTGGGTATGATAGCACATATAATCTTTCTCCTGGACATCAATCCATAGCATTAAGGACATATAGGAAATACTGGGAGCAAGCAGCGGGAAAAAAAAAAACAACTGCTAATACGTGAATCATCAAAGCAGACAACTGGGTAAATGCACAATAAGGATTGCCAACGTTCATATTAGATCCAGGGCCCCAGGGAATCATTGTGTGTTATGAGTTCAGCATTAATTGCTGCCTTTGGGAACGTTTGTTCTTGACGTAATTACTTGTCAGAGGGAACGCTGACTCCCGATGAAGCATGAGCAACAGAGAAGCGTGTTTTGTGACAAATAATTCAGGTTTTTAACAAGACGGAGCAGATTCCCAGCACTATAAAAAGCAAATGTGTTCCTCTGCTGATGGTGCTTACGCTAACGACGGCTCCGGCTTGAGCTCGGCCCAGAATAAAAGAAAAAGTTATTTAATATTCATGTTTTGTTTTTTTAAAAAAAAGCTGAAACAATTAAATGTATAATTGTTTGGCGACTAAGATCAAATGAACTTTATTGATTCCTCGCCAAGGAAATGTACACGTTAGAGCAGCAGCTAGAGACAACCGAGGCTAAAAATGAAAATGTAATCTAAACAAACAGACAAGTAATCTGTGACCACTTTATATTTCTGATCATTTCTCTTTCTCTCAAGGTTTTTGGCCAAACAAGACTCTGGGGTGACTCCAGGCTTTAGGTGTGTGTCTGACGTGCATTTCAAGCTTCTTTCTTTTCCCTGACATTTTATATCCTAAATGATTAATTGATTAACTGCAAATAAATAATGAACATAAGTTGCAGCCCTCTTGTATTTTCCACATGCCGTGTTATATATTTAATATATCACTCCTTCTACAATGGAGCTAAAATTGAACATAAACAAGTTTTTGATCTCAGATTTCAGTGTCACTTTTCACATTTATTGCTCTGCTTGACCGTTTGACATGCGTGTGCACACGCATCAACACTCTGGAACAGGCACTCACACACACACACACACACACACACACACACACACACACACACACACACTCAGGCACACATGCCCAGTTGGACTTAGAAGCCTTGCGACCGTCATGTCCATCTTTTCAAACACTGTCCAGACAGGAGAAAAACCTTGGCCATCAGCTCTCCTCTCTGAACCTGTCCATCACTGTCACTCTGGATCAGTGGTGCAGAACTCATCCTTCCTCTCCCGCTGGTCCCCGCCGGACTGGACTTGCTCAGTCTAGCCCCTCATATCGCTGTCAGGAGTCCCAACTGACAGCCTGCTGCTGCAGTTGATTCCAGTTTGTTGGCCCGGCTATGGGCCGATGCCAGCAATCTGTGCATCGGCAGTGGGTGGCCGTCTGGTAAGGAAAAGCTTTGATAGGTACAATGATGGAGTTATTCGTATGAGCATCTTAACACCCCGAAAGCACTATCATATGCATGAAATAGCAGCGTGTTGGAATGGCAATCCCTGGCTTTGACGTGAGAATCCTGAAATCCTGCAGTTCACAGGGAGAGGTGGCGATGTGGGTAAAACACGCACACATGCTGCAACGTCTCAACTGCTCAACCAGACCGGATGTCACACCAGTCCTGCGTCTGTGCCTGAGCACAGGCCTTTTCTTTCTCTCTCCGCACCACATGTGTGAATTCTATCATAATGGCTGGGGTTTTCAGAGAACTCTGGATCTTTCAAACAAACCACAACAGGCGGTAAAACCCAGCTTCTCAGCCTCCCACAGAGACAGGGACAGTCAGTGGAGAAGTGAGAGTGGGGATTGGAATTTAATTACAGCCTTAAAGCCCTCAGAGTCCAATATGAGAGAGAGGGATGAGACATAAATCTACAGGGGTGCCTTTGTTTGTACGGTGGCTACAACAAGAAAATCATTCAAAACCCACTGCGGAGACACTGAAGTCTGTAGAACATCAGTTCAAAGTTTGACGAATGAACAAGCGGGCTTTCAAAGACTGACATTAACTCATTCGTCCCAGCTTTCTTTAATTAAAGTGTCCATTCTTGTTCTATTATGGAAAACCGTGCTCCAATAACAGACTAGAAGTTAACATAGACAAATATAGATTTGATTACACACCCCGGGCCGCGTGCCAAACAGTATAGCCGACTGTGTATTAAAATTACGGTGAAATTTCAACAACTGACAAAAAAAGGGAGAATTATTTTAAGTGTTTTCCAGCAAGGGAAACACCGGGGAGTTCGCTGATTAACTATTGAAATGGTTTACTAAACCACGGTCGTCTTGCAATACATCACTCTTGGAGCTGAGGTTCATGACTAAAATCAATCTGTCTTTTTCCACATTGCTTAGCATAAACGCAATTCCCCAGTGTCTAAGTGAAGGAGCATGGATGTACTATTACAAGGGAACCTATGGCCTTATGATTGGATTCAAAGCTGCTTTGGCTGACACATCAAGGGACTTTTCTGGGCTGCAGATTGGCCAGACTGGCGGCAGAGCATAGAATCTGCAGAGTGAGTTAAAAGTCACAGGCCTGCTCCCAATCCATTGTATTTCAGCCAGGGTGGGGCACAGAGGATGAAAACCAGATTGGGTGCTCCACATACTGTTCCACATACGGCACGAAGAATAAGGCCTGCAGGAGCCTCTCCTTCTCCGTCACATTTGTAAAGGAGATCGAATGAGGAAGTGTTGTTTCAGGGCTTAGCGGCAGCAGCAGCAGCGATCGGTGCGACGGAGAACCGGTGGAGGGTTACAATCGCAGCGCAACTCGGGAGAAAAGAGAGAAAAATCTGCCTTGTGGCTCCGCGAGAGGCAGTCAGGGGGTGGGGCACCCTCTGGTGCAGAAATCCAGATGTAGGTCACTGCCAAGAAATTCCAAAATCCTGATGTTCTGGCCAACAGGGAGGCTACAAAACCTTCTCCATGTAAATAACGTCAGCAAATCACCCCCTACAATCCATTCCATAAAAAATCTGGAGACATTTAGCCAGAGACAGCCATGAGAATACAAACCGCATGTCTTCTTCTGTTAGGCTTTCTTAAATCACCTCTGCTCCGTTAAAGCAAAATATCAGGGTACAATTTGACGGGGACGCGTCAGGCAATAGGCGTGGGGGGATGACGTTTGTGGAGCTTATATGGGAAAGTAGCCGGGATATCCTACATGTCAGACGTGATTGTTTTTGGCATTAATATCATGCTAATACGTCTTTTCAAACTGACTACGTTTGCTCAACAAATTGCTACAAAACACCGCCGTCATTTTGTTTGTCTGGACAGGCATCCATTAGGAGTTAGAGCTGTGAGCAGAGTTTTCCACAATTACAACTGGCCTCGCTCCACGCCGAGAGAAAGGTCTCAATCCTCAGCGTCTGAAGCGAGAGGATGAGCCTGGTATGAGATAATGTCATGCATGTGGCGAGGAGGAGGCAACACGGAGGCTCCCAGGCTCAATCCGTCAAAAAGAAGGATTCTCTCCACGAGAAGATTGTTGAGAAAAAGCCTGAAAGAAATTAACACCAGTAAAATTGCGTCTCCAGCGGGCGCATGCCGATTCCACCTGTTTTCTATTCTTTGGCGTAATCACGGCCACGCATGTGTCATCATTCCCTCATTTCAGTTCGAGGTCCATTCCACCAACTTTATATCCATTTTTTTTCTGACACATGCAATCTCTTTCAACAAATGTGACGACTTTTTTTCTTTTCTCCAGAAGCTGTTAGGTGTTACCAACCAGATGTTTCACTCCCGGTGCATTCGGAGACGTTTCGATCGGGGCATTGCTTTTACAGATGCAGCTGAAAATGTGGCTACGTGTGCGATGGTGGTAAGAAAATATGGAAATGTTCAAAACCGGCAGAGTGATCCACATAAATGTTTATGTCGCACTGTAGACTTAATAGTTACTTTGGGCTGCCACCTCCTAGCTCGACATTTTCTCTCCATAAAATCACAGCAGAGTGACATCTGGACTTCATGCAGCAAACCACTTTAATACTTCAAACGTCAGGATGGTTTTCACTACCTATCTGCATTAAAACTGCTCTCCAGCAGAGTAATGCAATAATGCATTCACTCTCCAGACATCCTCGCAATAAAGCAAGTGATGGCTGCAAATTACAATTATTTTTATTATCTACTAATCTGTTCGTATGAGGAACAAAATATGCGTTGCAATTTAAAGGAGCCCAGGTAAATATTTTTAGAGACCCTATTTTGTCATACAAACAGTCTAAATCCCTTATTTAAGGTGCTTCATATCCTTAGTGCATCAACTATGAGAGAAAAAGTCACACATTTGGATTTAGAACGACACATTCTGGGGTTTCGTGGAATTTGTCGTCAACAACAAAACTATAAGCATCATCATCAACATGGATGCAGATTAATTTAAATTGCACAAGAACAACATTCAGGGCAACACGGTCGACGCTGTTGTGTGGATAACTGCCTACACGTGTTTTAAATGTAATTTTTCATTACAGTTACACCTACAAACAAAAGCCTGTTCACCTTTATTTTACTGGGGGCCAAAAAAATGTCTGAAAACCCTGAGCAATAAAAACCAAAGCTGTCAAGCGACAACATCTGTTTTTGAGTGTGTGTGTGTTTGCAATTAGTGTGAGCTGTGCAGCCGCCGTATTTGTTATAATTATCAAAAATGAGCAAAAATAACGGGCCACACCAATGCCATTTTACCAACTACTTGAGTTAATTGTGGACAGGGAGACATCCAGCGTGTTTGCATAACGTTACGGCTACGCACCGTTTTCCCCTCCTTGACGAAAATACCCCGTGAACCGAGCTCTAAACAAAGTGTAAAGGCTGGCAGCACATGCATGATATGTATGAACTCTGACATGTCAACATGACTGGTTGTATTTATCCGTGCGCAGGTTGCGACTGACCAGCCACGCAAGACCGCTGCACCAGTCGCTGAGGTTAATTAACTATCTGGAAACTATTTCAGCCCTGCCAACTTTGTGTCACTTCAGGTATGTCTCCATTTAATGTCTTCCGCTCTAAGTATAGGTGGCTGGCACTGGCTCAGAGTGCTTTTCCGCTGTGTGGAATTATAATGACAGGACAGGGAATGCAATAATATGGGCACAGACTCAAAAAGGTTTCACTCACAGGTTCCCCAAAGAACTGTGTGTTTTGCCAAAAAATGCCAACATTAAAAAGATAGAGAGCCCTCATCTTTTTTTTGCATTTGTATTTTAATCCAACATACAACCTGCCCACAGAGGGAAAGCATCATCTATTTATTTGGCTATAACTCAGTTAGACCTGGATAGGACTTTTTGACGTCTGTTTTTTTTTTAAACATATAAAAACACTTTATTCCACTAGTTTGCGAAAACAAAGACTTTAAAAATATGCAGCAACTTAGAAACAGAGCCAGAAAACAAACCAAACTGCAGTAATTTCTGTTGTAATTAGCTGTACTGAGCTGTAATCAAAATCAAATTAATGTAACACGAGTTGAAATAAGCAAAAACAAGCTGTGTGTGCAATGTTTGAAATGTGCAGTATCTGCATTTTGAATATTATGCAGGTTCTATGGCAGCAATCATTTGGGCAAAATGACCACTTTAATACAATTAAGGTTACCCAGAGCACAAACTTTAAACCGTTTTACTTCTCTGCTTTTATCTTTGCAGGGCAGACGAGTACATGCTGTTGCTTGTACCAACCCATCGATGATTTTAAGACAAGTGGGGATTTTTTCAGGTAAAATAGCAGGCTAGCTGTTTTTTTTTTGTGAAGCAGAAATCACAAGAAATATTACTGCAGCTTGTAGATAGTCTCAAAGTGGAAGAACAGACATATTAAACTGCTCTTTGGTGTCTATATTCATGCCTGGGCTTATTTGTTTGGTGCATTAGCATACTCAAATATTGCATAAAACCCAGTTGTCATATTGTGGCATTGCTTGTACCTGCGAAGAGTCGATATTATCTCTTCTGTTGAGACACAGTTATTGCAGCACAATTCACTGGGGGACATCAAAGCCTCTGTTGTAAAACAGGCGAAGGCTCTCGGCGGCTTCGTATCTGTAGCTCAGTCAATTGCCACTTCAGGATCTGGGATTTCTGCCACATGACAAAATGTATGAACATGTCATATTGTCAAATTTATCTGCAGATACAGTGGCGCTCTGCAAACACGAATATTATCATAACATTGAATTAAATGAAAAGAGGGGCATTAAAAAGCTCTTTCTGAGAAAATCCTCCATGTTTCTGCTCACTGAGGAGGCAACTTGATATTGTATGATGTGAATTCAGGGTTCCACCTCATGCATAATAAAATTAATTGCTAAAATGGAGTATTCACACGATTACCATGTAAAAGACAATGCGTTTCATGCATTCGGCATTACACTAAAGAATTCTATGATCTTTACAGAGTTTGTCGAAGCCTAGCCCGCTGTATTTATGCGGCGTGCAGTAAAAGTCTCTTTACTCAGTGTTTCTGACATTCACGCTAACATCCAGAAATAACTGAGGCCACGGCGAGATTAAAATCTAAGAAACAGCACTATTTTGTTTTGCTTTCTGTGAAATGATTTAATGTCGAACAGTCAAGTGCGAGTGTGTGTGATCGGAGTTAGGAGGGCAGATAAATTCTGGTACATGGGTGGAACTGGATTATTGCCAGCGAGTTCAAATTGAAGACTATTTTTGCATTGTTCACAGTGAGTGATTGCTGAGTGTGAGGCATTAGTTATGCTGACTGCAGAGCCATAAATAATATTTTACTGTAGTGAGGATGTGTGTGTCTGTTAGCATGACATCTGGGTTTTAATTCTCAGAGAAAAATCCCATATCTGCATGATCCTACTAACGCAAGCCATCTGAAGAGAATACAGATGAGAGATGGTCCCTCTGTTCCCCCAGAACCTCCTTCAACAACAGTGCATGGCAACACACACAGTGACCTTGGCTGATTAAACATTCCTCTCTGGTCTGTATTCTGAAAAACCCAGCTCCACTATGTCTCTATAGTGTGTATGCACTGAGCACCTACAAAGGTGCTGGACTGTGAAAAGGGATTTGAAATGAAATATTTTAATAATGGAGTGGTTTGAACAGCTTCTGTAGGGGCTTGTTTGTGGACTGATATGTATGCTTATGACGGCGGGGGATATGTGTGTTTGCAGATCAATATGATTTCATTGCACGTGGCTTGTGGGATTTATTATCATCACTCAATTTAATGAGGTAGCAAGTGATAGGGCAACAAGATCACTAAGAGTAATGTTCCACTGGGAGAGTGCAAAGACCGCCACCAGATGGTTTACTTGGGAATGACCGGAATACCAAGCAGGCTTTACAAACAGAATCATTTCACTTGCAAGGTTAGGTGGCATAATTTCTGCCATGTTTACAGAAAAAGACTTGAAACAGCCTATTAGAGGGCTGGAGCCAAAAAAGGAGAAGCAAAACGGATGATGCGGCACGCTGCAGTTCACGCCGCATCCTCTAGAAACACATCATAATTTATATATACTATGAAAGGACAGGGCTGTTTCACGCGAATGCCACAGTGGATTAATACCTACGGGGGGAAAAAATGACGGCGTTTAGGAGCCTCTGTCGAAGGCGAGCTGAACGTCTGCATCATAACATTTCATGTTACATCGCCCAAGATATAGAGCATCATGTGAGCCAGACTGATCCCCGGTTTAATTTCATAGCAAATTGTTGGCTCTTTGAAGCCTTCGGTTACCACATGGTGACACTGGAAATGGTCTATTTAATACCTGTTATATTGTCACTAGACCCACCAGTCCTTCAGCTGCCTCAAGCCCTCTGTGAGATTGGAGAGGAACAAAGGGAATATGAATTAAGTCTGTAAATGAGCTGGCCCCTGGCATACGTCTGAATTCAACAGTGCTTTATGAGCCTTTCATCTGATTCCGGTCTGATAATTTCTGGTCTTAATTACAATGGTAGTATGCAGGCTGAACCTCGGCTGGAATAAGATGTTGAACATAGGAAGCAGAGCTATCAAAAGACTTTAAAAAAAATAAAAAATCTGAGATGAGCTAAGAATACCACTCCCACATTTTTTGATGTATAAAGGGAAAGTTGAAGTCAAGTCGAATACAGAGAGATCAGAAAGTATACTTCTGGAATGAGCCATGTCTTCAGCAGCATGTGTGAGGGGCCTGTGCAGACGTCTCACTTCTGATTTTTAAGCTATTTAACAACCACATTCCCTGCTTGAACACCGCTACCTTAGGCCAAAGCTGTCTCTCATGTCCGAGACAAAAATTCAGAGCTATTTGAAAACTGTAATAATGTGAGCGTGGTTTAAATCCAGAAACAGTCACATCTTATTAAAGCAGACACAGAGCATGAACTGCATGTTTGCAATGGCTAAATATTTAGAGCAGAGGCAGCAGTCAATTTTATTTGCTTAAAACACACAACCACAGTCTGTTGTGATGATGCCAAAAAGTAATTTAGTCAGCACTCGGGAAACTAAGGAGTGGAAAATAGGACAATACAAAAATTAAAAACCGAGCTGTCACAACTGTGGAAGCTCCATACAGAGGACTAGTAGTAAGAATGATACAAGGTCGTGATGAAGATAAAAATAAGCAGCAGCGGGCTGACACGGTAACTCATGCACTAGTGAGAGTAAATGGAGTTAAGGCCAAGTCAAAAACCTTTGCAAGATGTACTTTATGAGACTACTATCATCTATACAGTCATTTTCAGCTCAACCTTGAAGAACTTCAGCACAAACGAGGCAGTAAACCACTTAACCCGCAGCTCGGTCTAATTGAATTGTGCATTTAGATACCATACAATTCCTTGTAACATCGTGCAGCGAAGTCAGCTAGCCTTTATCCCCATTCCTAAGAAACGTTCAAGGACACTTAGGACAGGAAAGTATCGCTATGACTAACCGATACTGAAAGCTTCTGCAAACCAAGCAGCCAGAAAGAGAAAAAGGGACTAAAAAAAAAAACTTCAAACGGATTGATGAAACATCATCAAAATGAGAGTTCCCCCTCAGCGTGCTCATCCCTGCTCTCACAGACATTACAGGCACTCCAAAAGATGCTGTCTGTGGAATTGACAAGCAGAGCCAGGTCGGGCGTTTGATCTCAGTCGTGATCATTACGATGCTCTTAATTGACACAAGTTTGTCCCCTACTGCTGCAGGTCCGGGTGAAACATTTGATCCGTGCTCCCAGAAGTAAACCCGATCCAGGGAGGTGCCTCTGTGAACCTGTCCCCTCCATCCCCGAGGCGAAATCAAACATCTAAGACTGCAGGGTCAGATGCAGAGTCTATAGATATTTCTACATCACCACACCAGTGTTTGCCCGTTTGATATGAACTGTGCATATTTTATGCCACTGCCAACTATTTCCCAAAGTATACAGCAGCTTTTCAGAGAGATCAGTGTGTTTTTCATTCCTCCTCGAGAGCCACTGTTTGCTGTTTAGTGTCATTTCAACTTTAAAATGAACTTGGAGCGATGTGACACTTTCTTCAGATAGCTAATCTAATAAGTGATTGCTGGTGGTGCATTCAGGATCTGCATGGGAGGTCTGGTTCAAATGTGAAAGTGAAATCTCTCATGAAAGCAACATCTAAAGCAACTCAAAGCTTCCTCAAAACATATTTTCAATGCATATTCAAAACAACTGGCACTCCGAAGGGCATTAACATGAATGCAGTGTGGGCTGAGAGTAAAGAAAAATGTCCATTATGATGGATTACCTTCCTCAAGCAAGTCTCTGATGTTGATTTTCATACCACACTGGGAAAAAAAACTCAAACCAGTAGCTGTCTGGGTGGTAGAAAAAATGCATCCATCAATCTCGCGACATATGGGCAAAAGTCAAGGAGGTCAAATGTCAAAGGTTGAACAGTCAAGGAGACTTGACTTTTGAGACGTATGGCGAGGTGTCAATGGGTTTCTATGGCTGCAGCTACGCAGAGCGGCGGAAAGTGGGTCAGAACAACTGCATCGGCTATACAGTGTACAAGCCCCACGGTTACACGCTTTCATGTAAAACCATGCATAAGTCATGATAAATAGTTTGTCATGACAGTAGTATATAGCCTAAACCCGGCACCATAAATGATTATGACCAGTGTCATGTCTTATCAGTGCTGGCATTACACAGGCTTTACAGCAGGACCACTCAGGTTTAATATTATCATAGGTCATTTACTGGGCTGTTTGCATTGCTTTGAAGGATTTATGTCCGGCCTACTCACTGTCCGGTTTTTCAGGCAAAAGGGGCTTATGTCGGTCCCAGAAGTGGAAAGATTGGGGATGGAAACAGTTGAGTTGAGGGTAACACTCTTGCTCAGTCGGGGCGGGGGAGGCAGACATTTAAAAGAGCTTACTGCTGTAGCTTTCACTCTGGCTTTGATTGTCTTTGCTTTGATCTGGTTTGGGGCGGCCATGTTGTGCAGTGTTATCCTCCCATAATCTCTGCCATCTCTGAAACACTGCAGTGGAAAAGACACTGACTGGGTTTCTCTGTCTCTACGCCGGCCAATATTTTCACCTCTCACAGTGAGCACGAATCACCTTTTCTATGAATAAAAACTGGAGAAAAGCCTTCTGAGGGAACACCAAAAAAAAAAACTCCTAAAAATATATACTTCAGTCTTTTGAGGAAAAAAAAAATAATGCAAGTTCTTTGAAACAGAATACACAAGTCTGCCTCTGCCAAGGTGACCCAGACCACTTTCTTGCCATACTTTGCACTTGGACTTCCTCGTGCATGCCCTGTTTTGTTAATGACTCAAACTTCCAGTTAATCAAATGCAACATTACCTTCCCTTCAGCAACTAAAACAGTGCAGGGATGCTGTTATGTGCTGTTTTCAAGGGGGGGGCGAAATTCAGAGTGCTAGCACTGGAGCACAACTTCAAAGGGATATTGTGCATCTATCCCAAATTAGCTGCCTGTGCAACTGTCTGAGCACTTTGAGACCATCCTCTGTTGGTAAGAATACATTATCCTGTGGTTGTGAAATTACAGGCATTCATGTTGTAGTGCACCATTGAGCCTGCCAAAGGACAAAAAACTTGGATATTCCCCGCATGAAGCCACAAGGGAGACCTAGTACAGTGAATAGAGAGTGAATTGAGACAAGCCCTTATGGTTTTCAGATCAACATTCCCAGACAGACTTGTTGTAAATATATGATACCTCCTGATGCCCGGTGCTCACTCTGCTTGGAGCTAACGCAGGAAGAAGGGTGCCAGGCTGCGAATACGAGCATCAATACGTGATGCCTATAAAACAAAAACGGCAAGTGAAGATATATGGTGTGTTCTGCATTTTTATAGCTCGTGTTTCCTCTTTTTCCTTTTTTTTTCGTTTCAAATATTAAACATCTTAACCAAAAAAAAACTGGTAAAAAACTACATGCTAGCAATAAAAAAAAAATCATACTTGGGTCTTTGCAACAGGTCATTTGAGAGTCTTGTCTGGGGTCCAAAGTACATACTCAACAGAAATATATTCACTCGGAGAGCTGTCACGCTTGTTGACACACACTTGGAAGACCTTCGGCAGTTTGCACATGATTTGTATCACCTGCATGTCATTAAACCATGAGCATTTGCTAGCAATGTGAGCTACAGCACAGACAGGACCTACATCATGCTGAAATATCTGATCGGACTGCAGCTGAGGACAATACTACACAGTCTTCGGCGCTGTTTTTCTTTTTTTTCTTTTTTTTTAAAAATCTTAATTACATAAACAAATGCATGATTAAAAGTTGTACTGAACCTCTACGCCAGCTGTTTGAGGCAGGCTGACACAGCTGTATACATGTGTCTTTGCACACTAAATCAAATGTCCCATTGTGCTCATCTGGAGTGAATTAGGGGGTGGAAGGGAGGGGGATCGAGAGGCTTTGATATACAGGGGAGGAAATGGGTAATGTCCTGGAACCACATGCAACATCCTAATAGGAGCTGGTGACTGATAAGAAGGAGATAACCAGAACATCACTGCCTCCGCCTGCAACCTGCAACCTTTCCTTTCTCTCTTTAACCAGCTCACAACCTCATAATAATGCAGATATTACCGCATTAAAGCGTGCGCATCGATCAAGTTGCTCTCCTTTTTATTCAGCACTCTGCGATGACTAATTATTAACAGTAAAAATATTCACACAGCCAGTTCTAACCTCACCACTCATTCCACCTACCCAAAAAAATAGATTTTTTTAAAGTAAAATGAGCCCAGTAATTGTACTCTACAAGTCTTGGTGATACTAAAAAATCATTACTAAGCTCGCTGCTGCAGTGTTGCTAGTTTGAATCCCAGCAAGAGGAAGGGAAATTTAAGGATTCAGCGACAAGCAGAAGCTGGAGAGCTGCAAATATCACACACTCCACTCCCTATAAATTCAGTTGATGTACTGTGGAGGAAGGCACTCAAGCCCCAACCACTGGAGAGGAGTTGGTCGGTAGCCAACAGAGGAAATCTGTGGTTGTACTAGGCAGCTCCTGTGTGAATGTGTAGCAGGGCGTGTCTGAAATACAGCCACTCTACTCAATATTTCAATTGCCTGGACAAATAAAGGTGTAAAATGGTGTTAAAGTTATATTCTTTTGCACTGATAATCAAGTCCGTTTAGATTTTGCAGTAATAGAAAACAATATTATCATAATTATTGTTGTTGCTGCGCTTAAAAGTCGATAAATGAAGGCTGGAATAATGCAGCACACTCGAGAGTTTAAAGTGCTAAACAGACCCGAGTCTGAAAACAGGAAAGATATGGCTTTTCATTCATTCATTTAAGGGCATAAATCATTCCCTTTGAAGCACAGCCGAGCCTGTTTGCAAGAAACATAAGAAAGCCAATATGGAGAGCAGCTGGTCAGTTGGGATGAACATGACCTCCTGTTTGCCAGGAAGAAAATAGAATGAAAGGGAGAAATGAGGAGATAAAAGAGTGAAAACAGATGAACGTCCCATTCAATAACCAAAATATCTCGTCATGGGCTTGCACGCATTTTCTATGAAAAACAAAATGAAGCACTATGACATTAAAAAAAAAAACAGTCTTGGAGAGCTATCGGCCCACAAAACACTTCCTTTTTTTAACCATCAGACACGCCACAGCTCCAACAGGACACACTGTCACATGTTTTTGGTACAAAAAGGGGGCAGCTAACTTGCAAGAGAAAGCCTCGTTTGTCAGCGTTAAATCCACACGGTAGCCGACCAGCAGACGTACATCAGCCAGCGTAATATAATTAGACGCACCGAACTGTGTGCAGCAAACAAAATGAGCCTAAATCAAGGAATGAAATCAACTCACTGTGGCTGTGGTTGAAGGCAAAGCGTCAGTGCTCCCAGAACTGGCACAAAGTTTCACTGCAGATTATGTAACAGAGATCTGCTGCCCTCTTGTGCAGTAAAGTGTAATTTCAGCTTAGCTTGACCTGAGAGAGCACTCAGGAAAAAGCAGTATTTCATGAGACATCATAGTGCTTCCTCACCTGAAGGTTAGAACCTCTACGGGGATAAATCTAAGAAAAATACGAGCTCTTATCTTCTGAATCTTTATTATCCTCCCCCCAAAAAACCTAAAATAACTTTTTTATGACTTCTTAGATAAATTATGTTGTTGTTTTTAGTCTATTGCGACACCTTTCTTGTATAATTCACATAAAATATTGTTTCCTTCTTGTAAAACACTGGACTTTTTCTCATTTCCAGGCCTTAGAAATTCATATTTAAAATGAAACGATCCGAGAAGCAACAGTTTAAATACCTATTTGGTTGAACTAATTGTGATTCACGTCCACACTGAAACCACAACGTACGATGGGAGGTCACAATAGAGGATGTTTTATTCAGTAGGGTCAGCGGCATTCAAAAATTGCATAAACCTATGCTTGAAATGAATAGTTGAGGAGAGGTGTGAGATAGCAAAAATGTATTTCTTAGGTTAAATTGAGACACTAGAGTTAATTCGTTATGTAAGTTTTAAAAAAAATCAGCCTTAAATGAAACATCTGAGAAGCTTTTCATTGCATAATAGCCACTTGACATCCAGAAGTCAAGAATATATGCACAAATGGTTACCATGAGGGCATCAGGTTCAGTATGCAGTGAGCCTGCACTCAAACAGGAAAGACCAATCATCACACACCTTATCAAAATATGACAGCTGGCTGAGTCTGTCAGTGTAGAGGGAACCTCCCATCCCACATGTTGGTGATAATTAGACTCATGATATCGGCTCTGGGCTTCTTCTTCTTCTGCCATCCCAACCCTCAGTTACACCTACAGAATGCTAAGCTCATCCCTGGTCAGCTGGCGAATGGGACTTTGGGATTTGATTATCGAAAATGGAGAGTTAGAAAGCAATACTGCAGTGCTGGAAAAGTAATAGTAAGAATACAGTATCGTGGCATAAAAACACCTCCAAGAAATCAATGAAAGGAATAAAAATGGAATGTATTCCTAATAGAAAGATCCCTTAAAATAAATTGGTATTTATTACCGCTTCAATATTAATGATACAATAACAAGTAATTTTACAGCTGGTGAAAGCGAAGCTGCTTAATTTGAAAAATTACAAGTAATTACAGCTTTCAAAGTTCTTAATTAATAAACAGAAATGCTTTAATTACACAACCTGTCTACCACAGGATTCATTTAGGTTCTAAATCTCATCCGAGAGGTCCGTGAGCTGAGTTGTATCTGGTAACACTGGTTGATCTCAACAGCTGTTTCTCATCTTGACTTTCACAGTTTGTTTTACATCCTCTAGTTTGCTGCTGGTATTTCTTGTCTGTGTTCTCAGTCACAACTTATCAAGGTTTGTTTTTTTTGACGGTATGATAATAAACGACTGTGGAGGATGGAAGATTGAGTTTTTTGCTAATCTGACAGACTGTGCAGACAAACGATCCTTGCTCCTTTCTTTGATCTCACTTCAATCTTCTTTGCCAGTTTTGCAGTGGTTTGTAAACAACCAGTTCCAGGTAATTTATGGATGTGAAGTCTATTATTTATTGGTACAAATACTTCTGGGGGCACTGAATGACCTGCAAAGGGCAGGCAATTAGTTGTAATACCTGGTCCCAGTGCCATGAAGAAAATGCCGCCCAGCAGTTTCTGTAGAAGATGCCGAACGTCTGCCAAACCGAGGGCTCAAGGCCAGCTAAGGCTGGCTGACCTCCATCAGTGACCACACCCAGAGGTCCATCCTGATTGGACGCTGCCGGGGGTTCCTGTCTAACAGACTGAGGATGTGGGAAACCATATCCTTGATGACTACCTGGGGGCCATCAGGAGGCCTGTGTGAGATGACAATCTCACCCAGTGAAGCATGAACGCTATCGTGGAATCAGAGGCGATGTGCAGAGGAGGAGACCACTCAGTCAGTCGTTGGAGAGAGCATCCACCCCCAGTGGAGCGCTGGCCTCCGCCACAGAAAACCCACAGAGGACGATCGGTTGTGTGTGAAACAAAGACCTGAGCTCTCCCATAACAACCACAAATCATTTGTACTACCTGAGAGTGCAGCCTCGGTTCCCCAGGGGGCTGCCTCTGGTGTGACAATAATAAGAACATGCTTGCTCCTGAGAAAGGCAAAGAAGTTGGCTAGCATTGCTACTGAATCCACAGGCAGCGGGATGAAAGTGCTCTGCTGCACTGGGTGAAGAGAGCTCTTTCAATTCATAGACTTGATGCAAGCGAGGACCGTGTGTGTATACATTTCTGCTCCCTGGAACAAAGGGGTGCAAACAAACCAGTGTTTGATTAAGGGAAGATCACTTCTTGCCCTCAGGCGCAATTATGTTAGAGCTGCCCTCATGCATGTTGTAAAGATGCACAGAACCAAGGACAGGCTGAATGGAAGGACTGCAAACTAATATGCACGTCCTTGTAAAGCAAAACAAACGAATCGCAGGTATAGTGGAGGAATAGAATCATAGAAGCGTGAACCACTGACCTGCATTGAATGTCTGATGGATGCTGATTGAACACAGGATCTAAAATGAGAAGTCTTCTTAACGCTGTATAATATTGAAAGTGTCATCTTTTTTTTCTGAACCAAATGTATGTTGAATCGTGCTTTTTCAGCTGGCTAGGCACAGCATCATTTACAGCATCACCACATTCTCTGTGTTTGTTGTAACATCATACAAGCGGGTGCACTGACCTCGGACCACAGCGAGGCTTAAATTCCTCCAAAAATGCAAGCAACGGGGATGGAGCTGTGGGGGTTCTCTGAAAAATACGAGATTGTCAAAAGGGCGTGTGCCAGGCCGGTTTTACCCAGAGCAACCTGCAGCATTCCCCTTCTTCCTCCGAGCTGTCTGTAGCTTCTGGCTCATCTTCTTGGCTTGACAGCTCCGGTGACAGATGTTTCCAGGGACTAAATGCAGTTTCACAGCGCTGAAACAGAGAGTTTGAAGACCCTGACCTCTTGTTTGTCTGCATTCAGGGCCACTGCATTCATTATGTGGCCTGCCACTGCACTTCCACTGCTGTCTGACAGAAACAGAGCTCCCGCACCACAGAGTGTCCAGACAGCCAACTTGTACAGCCTTTCCTGTCTAACAGAAAGTGGCAAGACACTGCACCTAATACCAGGTCTTTTCTAAAGTGACCCGCACTTGGAACACCGCTCATTACCATCCTCCACTCGAAGCCGGGCTCCACAAGTGGCACACAGAAGCATTACGGCTTCTTCACCTTCTGAAACAATAAGACTGGAAAAACTGAGACGTGAACAAGCCCCAGGACGTGATCAGAACCTCTAGCACTCTGAAGAGGGAACATCAGCAGGCAAATCCAAGCTGCTCTTAGCTTGTCAGACTGAATATGAGTGTGGATTGGAAAGCTGAACCTCCAGCAATATGCTAGCAACTCGCAGAATTCCCAAAAGGCTTTTAATTAGCCGCAAGTCAGCGACATACACGTGGGTCATTTCACCAAATTAAAAAAAAAAAAAAATCATCCCCGACAACCATCTCATATTTGTCAGATGTCTTTTTTTTTTATATGCATGTCATTAAGTAGGGCTGCAAGGTGGCACAGTTGGTAGTACTGTTGCCTCGCAGCAAGAAGGTCGCCGGTTGGCATCCCGGTGGGGGCACCGGGATCTTTCTGTGTTCTCCCTGTGCAGCGTGGGTTCTCTCCGGGTTCTCCGGCTTCCTCCCACAGTCCAGAAACATGCTGAGGTTAATTGGTGATTCTAAATTGTCCGTAGGTGTGAATGTGAGTGTGCTTGGTTGTCTGTCTCTAAGTGTAGCCCTGTGATAGACTGGTTACCTGTCCAGGTGAACCTGCCTTCACCCTGAGTCAGCTGGGATAGACTCCAGCCCCCCATGACCCTAGTGAGGATTAAGTGGTATATAGATGATGGATGGATGTACTTGAGTTATGTTAATTTTTGTTTTCTTTGCACCAATCTGTGGAGCAATGTTTGAAGTGTCATAACTTCAGAAATAACGTCGACAGAGCCCTAAAATGTTGTAGGTTCACTGATATGTACATCTTTAATGGTGCAACCCTATCACACTTGCTGAGTGCTCGTCCGAATATCGGCCATAAATGCACTAAAACCACAATTAAAATCCTCGTAAACTAAGCCTCTGACTGACACCACACTCTGCATGTTTAAAGTTCATCTTGGTGCCAATCACAGACACAGCATTTATGGTTGGTTGAAAATCAGAGCAGACAGAAACACTTAATCTTTTTTTGTTAATCACATTTACGCCACCATATAACTGGCTTTGTGTTATTCCACCAAAGCAGGGTCGTACCACTGAAGGCCGTATGTACATATCAATGAGCCCAGCCCACATTTTACACATGGCCAACTCAGTCAATATTCAACACTTAAAAAAAAAAAGAAATCAGTCAAATTGAAGATGGTCATTCGGTGTATTGAGGCGGAATGACCCACTAATTAGTGGGGCTGGAAGCTATCGGGAACCCAGATGAGAGCGATGGTTGCATCAGCTGGCAGAATTCAGCAGCACGACTTACCAATGCTGGAAAATAACCGGGATAGGAAAGACAACAAAAGACACGACTGCTCACTGACTGAGCTGTAAATCATTTAAAGCTTGTTTAAGTTAAACTCACATGTTCCCGTGCTGCCTTAAAAATACAGTGAACAGTTAAGTTAGGTTGAATAATCACTTCAACATCATCTGATTAGTTTGAAATGTAAAACCAGCAGAACTACTGAAGATATTAAATTAAACCAGCTGTGTAGTCCTTTAGATAATCATTATAGACAAACTTGCTGCTTTATTTTCTCGTTTAAAGTCTCTATTTAAGGAGTCTGTCTTTATTTGACACAAGGAACTATATGATGCAAGTGTTGGAACCTTTAGTGTGATACAGCATGTGAGGTTGCTTCCACTGATTCTGTTTTATAAAGTGTACGAGCGCAGTGACTGACTTCAACCCCAACCGTTTCTGTGGTTTGCACTGTTTTTATAAATATGTAAAGGGGAACAAAATGGGCACAATGGTGTGGCACAAAACAAGAGTCTCGGGAGAGATTGAACTTTCAAACAATGGTGGGAAGTCTGCAGGCATTCTGGTTTTGAGTCTTTCAAAACTTGATTCTTTGGGAAGTTCAGACTCTCATTAATTCAACATATTTAGGTCAAAATAACTGATTTTATACATCCATAAATTACCTTGAACTGGTGACTTAAAAACAACTGCAAAAATGGCAACGAAAAGTTTAGTGAGAGCAAAGAAAGGCTGGTTTGTCTGCACGCTTTCTGTCGGATTAGCAAAAAATTCAATATTCTGCTTTTTCTTTACGTTCCTTTCCTATTAAATTTTATGTATTTATTTATTTGTTATTATTATTTTTGTTTGATTGTTTTGTTGTGACCTACTTTGTAAAGCACCTGAGAGTATCTTGAAAAGTGCTATGTAAGTATTATTATTATTATCATTACTATTATTATTAGTAGTAGTAGTAGTATGAAAGGACCTCAAATCAGTCAACTGATGTTTGTAAGTTCTACAGTGTTCTGAAAAGACAAACTGAATATTTTAGGTTGAATTGCGCTGCACTACCACCAGCGTGCATTGGTGGATTTTTACATATTTAATCTTTAAACGTATAGCATTAATACAAGCTGAGAGAGAGACGTCTTTTCAGTTCCTCTGTATGACCCGGATATGTATTGTGTATATAAACACAATCAGAATCTTTAATGTCATTTATACAAAAAAATACAAAAAGTACAATGAAATTGAGCGCAATCCTGCTCAGTGCAATTTTTTAAACTAAACTGTGAAACTAGCAAAACTGTACAAAGATGTAAAAAAAAAAAAAACACAAAAAAAACAGAGACCTATAAAAGACATCGAGACACTGACAATAAAAAATCTTCTATTCTATTCTAATTGATGTGTATTTCACAAAATGTCTATATTTACATGAGTTAATTTCACTGTAATCCAACTTATTTATTTTTTTAGAATTCAGTCGTCCTCAGATGTATTCACAGCCTCCCATTAAAGAAGAAAAAAAACATCAGTCACTGAAATAAGTTGAAATTGACAAAAGTAATAATCAATAAAAATCTGATGAAAATCATGACATTGCTTTTGAATCGTGGTTCAACAGAAATACTCATATTTTTTTTAAAAAAGCAAATATTGTATTTGTTTCCTGTAACTCTCAGTCAGACTTCAGCACCTGTTGACAGGTGTTCTGATTTCACTGCTCATCAGCAAAGTGCTCTCATTTATCCTGGATAGTTTTTTAAATCATTCTTTTCAACCACAATTCAAAAGCAACATCTTATTTCACTAAATTATAATTTAGCAAATTTTTATTTATTATTACTTTTTCCAGTTTCCAATTATTTGAGTTGTGAATTGTGCCTTTTCTTTAACGAAAGGGGATGAATACATTTAAAGACGACTGTATGTTACTACCCTTTGCCATGGGGGGTTTATTGGCATACTATTTGCATTACATATTATTTTATTATAACATGTGTTTGCAGTTTGTGCAAAAGTTTGTGTTTCAGAACAGCTGGATTGGAAACAAGATGATTCAAAGAGAGATGCATTCCTCAAAAAAAAAAAAAAGGACTCAGGTGTCATCCTCATATCTGTGAATGTAACTGTGATGCTTGAAAGGGGAAAAAAAACAACAACAACGCGGAAGCGAGCCTGGGTTCTTGTCAGAGACATCTCTGGCCAATCCGAGCCCGAACCACTCCGTGAATGCAGCTGGTGAGGGTTGTGGTGGTGGCGGCGGGGCGGAGGGGGGAGCAGCTTAGTCAGAAGCACCAGTGACCGCTAGCTTCATGTCAGCCGCACAGACATCAGCCGAGTAGCAGCAGCAGCAGCAGCAGCGGAGAGCTTTCGGAGGGAAGAAGGAGAGGGAGAGACCGAGGGAGAGAGCGAGGGGGCCGCCTTGAAGGGACAAGGGACGCCGTTTTCCTCACCTGCGAACCGAGCAAGCAGCAGCCGCGCCGATTCACCTGTTTTAAGAGAGAGGGGGGTAAAGAAAAAAAAACATAAGCTGGAAGGTTAGCTAGCTGCCGCCATCTCTTCTCAGTCGGAGCGACCGCCGTGTCTTCCACACCATGGGGAACGCTGCCACCGCCAAGAAGGGCAACGAGCTAGAGAGCGGTGAGTCCCGGCTGGCGTTTGGCTTCCGGCCATGTTTTTTTTCCCTTAATTTTAAATCTTTTTATTTAGACGTTTTCCTCGAGGCTCCGCGTAGCAGCTAGCTAGCATGTTATACAAAAAAAAAAGGTCTTAACGGGCAGTGAAGCAGGGGAAGGGCCGTCCGTCATCCCCCGCACATTCCCACATATCCCACCGCAAGCACTCCGCCCCTCAACAGCAAAAAAAACAGCCATACAGGAATGTTTGTGTCAAGAAAAATAAAGAGTTTTTAAAAAGGGGGCCCTCTGAGGTAAAGCTAAGGTAGCTAGCAGCAAGAAAGACCCCGAGAATGTTGTCTTAGCATCCAGGGGGTGGGGAAGGGGAGCTTTGACAGTTGTACTCAGGCAAAAAAAACAAACTAAAAAAAGGCATTTTAAGACACTAGAAAACGGTGCTCATTGATAAGCTGCTCATTTAAAAAAATAGAATTAAAGAAAGCTGTTTGCGTGTCTTATTGGAGCTCAAGAAGGGTCAAGCTTGAAGACCAGCTAGCTTGCTAACTTTAGCCGTGAGGGGGGGATTAGCCCTCAGAAGGCCCCTGTCATTTCACTGCCTCTTGATGGTGGTAGCTGCTCAGGCCTGCACACACACAGACACAGATAGCGGTGGCCTGCATTCCTCTCTTGTCGAAATCTTTAGATAATCGCTAAAAGTCTGAAGTCCAGCATCACCCCCTTACATGGTGTCATGTTGAACTTTAAGGATGTGGCTCTTGGTGTCTGCTTTGGCTGCACGGCTAGCTGTGTGAGACAAAAACTTTGCACTGGTGATCTCGCATCTGCAGCAATAAACCACAGACCCATGAGTAATTGTTATAAATAGGCAATACATTTTATTTGAAGGCAGTGTGGGACTGTTTCTGCCTCAGGCTTCCCTGCCACATTTTATTCCTGGCTACATAAACAAAGCTTTCTCTCTGTACAGCACCGTGACCAAATATGGTGAAGAAATGACAAATGCCCTCTTTCCATTCATAAAACTGGGACCTACTACCGTCTTCCCAGCATATACACACACACACACACACACACACACACACACACGCGAAAACACACAGTTGATTCATGTCACTTGTGTTTGTTTAGAGCCCCTTCTGTAATCGTACTCTGGTAAAGGTCCATCAGGGCTCACTTTTCACACTCAGCTTGTCATTGACTGGAGCAGCTTGTCATCAGACCTTCGTCAGAGGATAAGGGGTATTACAAGCTTTGAAAGGTTTGACGTAACTCGGCCTAGGCCAGCGTTACTTTGCGCTCATATACTTTGATGTGTGCAGCTGGTCATCATTGAGCTTCCTGTGCACTAAATCATAACTGTTTCCCTATTCCTGGCTGTAAAAACAGGAGTTGTGGGCCTTTATTGTGTTTTGCAGACTCGATTGCAATTGGTGACTTGAAATTGGCACACGATTGATCAGCTCCCTCATACGTATTCTTTAAAACACGCAGAACCATCTGTGTTCAGTCGTGCACGTAGTTTGTTTAAAGTAATGTCTCTTTATGATGCAGTGAGCACGTTGTTCTGAGATTTACTGGCCCGCTAAGAGACACTAGGCAGGCACGGTGAAGAGTGCCAACCACAGATACTCAAGCAGACAGAGATGATCAGATCAGCAATAGTACCTATACTGCCAAGCATTTCTCTTGAATGCAACTATGATCCTTAGATCCGTGGCTAACTGTTAAACCCATTTAAGCTGACACTGTGCCCTGAGCTGCAGATTTGTCTGGAGTGTAGCTGCTCCGACAAGACAACCGGGCTGCCTCCAGTGCCGTGCGCTACCTGTGTTTACTGTATATAGATGGCACTAGGTGGAACGGTTGGAGGAGCGCCAACACAGTCACACTTGCACAGGGAGATTAAACACTTGCCATCCTGACACCTATTTTATTTCACAGTGCCCATGTACTGTGTTTCACACTTTAGTGTAACAGGATAGGCCGACATAGCTCAACCACGCGACGCTTGTCTGGATTTTGGCGTTGATCTTTGAAAAGGACTGGCCGACTATACTGACCATGGAGCTCTTAATTTTTTCCATCTGCGTATAAAAATGTTGCACAAAAGTTTGTACTCACAAAAAGTCGCCTCTATCTTTTACCTGTTTCTGTTTTTGTTACTCAAAGGTTTGCATTTTCATTGCATTTTCTTTTTCTAAGGTAATTGTGTAATAAAATGTCAGAATAGAGCTGAAAACAGCCGATGAACAGATCGTCAGGAAATTAACTGACAACCACTTTATGATTCAGTAATATTTTAAGTCACGTTACTGCTAAACATTTGGTGGTTCCAGCGTCTCAAATGTGAAGATTTGCTGTTTTTGTTGTCATTACAACTGAAATAATTTGGGGTTTTGTACAGTTGAAGGTGTTATGTTGAGCTCCGGAAAGTTGTGATGGATTTCTTTTTTTTTTCTGATGTTATATTGACAAATAATTGATAAAATATAAGTCTTACACGACAAAGGAAAGCTGCCAATCTTCACAACTGAGAAGCTGGAACTAAAGAATGTTTGATATCTTCACTTGAACATCCACAAGTACTTCCTTATCGGACTAGTTCTTGCTGAATCTTTTCCGTTCCACTACTAATTGTCTCTTCTCTGTTATTCTCAGCATGCTGGCGATAATGTCAAAGTTGCTTTTTAGGGAAAGAAGTCAGACTAAGGTGCCGGGATAAGCAGTCATTATAAGCTTTACGGAGTTTTAAACCTTCTCGTATCTCTTTGCGATGGAATTTTATCTTTTCAATCCAACTTAATATGCATGACCGAGTTTCTACTACATGGCATTTTGGTACACCTGTTCTTTGAGCACCTCGGTAGACAGTCAGTCTCCGCTTAAATTCCTCAGACGATTGTCAACTCTGTTTTCATTCCTGTTGCTTTTTCTTCACTGCATATGCTTCATGGTTGTTGATGTGTTATACTTGTTGTTACGTACATGAACTCTCTATTTCTCTCTGTCTTCTCTTCCGTATCATCCCATCCATGTGGGTGATTGTTCCTGCAAAACCTTGGTGATCAATAGAGACTTTTGGTATGCTGATTCCTCCAAAAGAAGGCCAGAATGGCAGAGCGGCATTGGTCTCAAAACTTTGCTAGATGTGCTTGCTTTTGTTGTGTGCTCTGATAACAAGTCGAGTGTTTCTTTTGTTATCTGCATTCTCTCAATCTGGATATCTGCCGTCTGCTGTGTTTCCCCATACATTGGTTTGTCTTTGCTTACCATTTCTATGCTGTGTTTAATAGCCTTCCCACAAAGTGTTGTAAGTGATGCACAAGATGCTCAGAGAAACCTCCCCTGTTATTTCTGAGTGCTGTGTCCCCCTTTCCCCTTTGAATAAGGCTACTAAATAACAGAAAACATACTGAGTTTCTTGGCATGCATCACTCGTCTGCCTGTCCTGGATGTGGATGTCATGTGTTTGTGTTTTGCCTTTTCTTTAGACTAAGTATGTGATATCCTTAATATGACATTTAATTCATATCCAGATGAGAGTTGACTTTGCCCGTATTCTTCTCCATTGACTTACAATTTAATTTCCATTTCCCACGTTTCTTCCTTTCCCCCTGTAGTACGAATAGCATTTGGTCCTTTTGCCAGTTCCATCTAAAACCTGAATAAGTGTTTTGTACCTTTTTAATCCAAGTTTTGCCAAAGAAGTAGCGCGTGCTAACTGTGTCTGTCTTTGCTCTTTTCTTTATTTTTTTTTTAGTGAAAGAGTTTCTAGCCAAAGCCAAAGAAGATTTCTTACGGAAATGGGAATGCCCACCACAGGTCAGAACGCTGAAAAGCTGAACTGCACATTTGCGGTTTTTGTGCACAACGTTGGACTAACGTGACGCTGTTTCCGCAGAGCACAACGTGCCTAGACGACTTTGACAGATTAAAGACCCTGGGTACCGGCTCATTTGGGAGGGTCATGCTGGTGAAACACAAAGGAACAGAGCAATACTTTGCCATGAAAATACTGGACAAGCAGAAGGTCAGTGGCAGCATTTATCAGGCCTCGTGGGACATTTTCAGATACATAATAGCGTTGACATGAGCGGCGGGGACAATAAATGTTAGGTGCCACTTAGTGCATCCAAAACCAAATGCCTGCTTATCTGCTTACAAATGGCATTACATTGTGTTATTGTTGTATTACAGGGTCACGAGGGGACGCAAGTAAAAATAAATAATGAATGACTAAAAGCTGCCTTTGCTCTCGGTGTTTAGTTATCTCTGTTGCTAATGTACGTGAGATTTGCCCAACAAGGTCATCTTATCTCTTTATCTGTCAGGTGGTGAAACTCAAGCAAATAGAACACACATTAAATGAGAAGAGGATATTACAGGCAGTGAGCTTCCCCTTTCTCGTCAAACTCGAGTACGCATTTAAGGTACAGTGTGTTTTTTAATTTCTTTCAAACGTTATTTGGGTATCGGCAAGAGTTTAGGTGTCTTTTCCTTATTTATCTTCTTTAATTAAATGTGATTTTTTATTTTAGGACAACTCCAATTTGTACATGGTAATGGAGTATGTTCCAGGAGGAGAGATGTTCTCACACCTAAGACGAATCGGAAGGTTCAGGTACATGCTAATCGATAGCCACCGTCGGCTGTTGTGTATGTATGTAAAACCTAGAGCGTGTTGCTGCGCGGTGCTGTCTTGGTTTATTTCCTGTGGTTTCTCTATGTCTAGTGATCATGCTTGGAAATCGCTTGCACATGCTTTTACGACTCTGAACACAATGCTTTCTTCTTCCTTTCCAGTGAACCACACGCGCGGTTTTATGCGGCCCAGATAGTGCTGACATTTGAATACCTCCACTCACTAGATCTCATATACAGAGATCTTAAGCCTGAGAATCTTCTCATTGACCACCACGGCTACATTCAGGTGATGCAGAAACATTGCACGCGTGACGCTGCCGCCTCTTGCGTGGCCACACTGTCTGATGCGTTTACTCCTCACTTCCAGGTGACAGACTTTGGATTTGCCAAGCGGGTAAAAGGCAGGACCTGGACGTTGTGTGGGACACCGGAGTACCTGGCGCCCGAAATCATCCTCAGCAAAGTATGGATTTGATATTGTCCTGATGTTTTCAATGCACTAATGTCAGATCTTTTTTTGCTCTTCACCTTCAAGTGCACCCAAAAATTCTGAAACTGCACATTGATGGTTTTTTTTCTTACTTTAGTAGCTGCCTAATTATTGTAGAAATATGTTCGCTGTGGTAATAAACCATTATGAAGCAAATGCTGATTTACAGTGTAATGGCAGCAAAAGAACGACTTTTGAAGGCTTGATTTATGGTTCATGGACCCTAAGGAGTAACTGTTGAAACTCTACTCTAGGTGATGATTCAACTTTACTGTCATTGCACAGAGCAAAGCAAGTCTTGCATATCCCAGCATGTTAGAAGGCCGGGGTCAGAGCACAATGTCAGCCACAGAACAGAGGGTTAAAGGCCTTCCTGAGGGGCCGGACAGAGCAGTGGTAGCTCGGAGGTGCTGGGCTTGAACTCCCGACCTCCTGACCAAAGCCTTAACCGCCGAGCTGCTTTCTGGAGGAGGCGAAGAAGACGTAGAGGCTGAACAGTCACTCGATGAAGAGAGCTCGGGGGATTAGGAGGGTTCAAAAGTTGCCTTCTATTGGAATTTTTTCTACTAGATCAGTAGATAACAAAACCTGCCTACCTACTGATAAAACTGGGTGTTCTACTCTGTTATCACTGAGATCAGGGTTGTTCTCTGAGTGGTGTTGATCTTTTCTGGTCCTTTTTCTTGCTGGAAGTTGAGAGGAGGCACAATACGACCTAGTCTTACAGTAGTAACAGTGATACTACCTGATAATGTGATGAAAAGTTGTCTGATGTTAAGGGTTTTGAGTGATAAAAACAGTTTGAATGAAAATTCTCAAAACTCAGCTTTAGTAAACGTGAGGTGTTTTTGCAGTTTTTGTTGTTGAAGAGGTACAAATGTCACCTTTTACAAATGAAAGGAACATGCTGCATTTTGGTCGTAACTCCTTCTACTGCAGTTGGAGTTTAAGAGTGTAGAATATGACCAGCAGTACTAGAAAAGTGGAGGTGAACTCTAAAAGATGTCTCAACAATGATCCGTCAGAACAACGAGGAAATCAAATGTCAGTAAATTTCAAATATGACGTATGAGTTTTATGAGTGGTAGAATCCTTTTTTTTGCTGTTTCCAGTTGTACTGATGCTTTTTTGGTCTGTTTCAGGGCTATAACAAAGCCGTGGACTGGTGGGCCCTCGGAGTCCTCATCTATGAAATGGCAGCTGGCTACCCTCCTTTCTTTGCAGATCAGCCTATTCAGATCTATGAGAAGATTGTGTCTGGAAAGGTAAGACGGCATTTGTTTTGGGATGTTTCTACACGATGAGCTGAATCGTAGCTCTGCTGATATTTTAGAATATGTTTGCTGTGCGTGTAAGAAAAACGCTTAATTTGGAGAATAAATTCCGAAACCTTTTGCTCTTTCTAGGTACGATTCCCGTCGCACTTCAGCTCCGACTTGAAGGACCTGTTGAGAAACCTGCTGCAGGTGGATCTGACCAAACGTTACGGCAACCTGAAGAACGGCGTCAACGACATCAAGGGCCACAAATGGTTCGCCACAACAGACTGGATCGCAATCTACGAGAGAAAGGCAAGACACCGAGCACATTTGATGGTGACACCGAGCTGTATTAGCCCTCTGAAAACCAAGTTAATTGCATATTGATTTGTTCCCATTGATTTTTTTATTTTTTGCTAGTTGTAAAATTTCCAACACAATTATTTTATACGATCTTTTCTAAAAAATTAGGCTCAATCAGTTTCGTTTTGTGGTCTTGCGTGATGATCAGTAATTGCAGGTGCACAATATTTTTCACAACCAGCCCCCAGCTTCACTCTGAGGTATTAGCACCACATGCTGATTTGCAGGGATGACGGTGATAATGGAGTGTTTCGATTAATCAAAGGCGTTGTTTAGCAGGGCCTGGGACCTCATTGATCTGTTGATTTTGTTAGATTTTGTTAAGATACACTCGTGCTTTTATTAAACCTGCTTCACAGGCTTTGATTTGTTACAGGATATAATTAATAATTCATTTTGATTTACCAATTATATTCTTCTACTCTTTAGTGTCCCTCCTTGCTTTAAAATAACTGCTTGTTGCAAAGTTTTTGCTTCCATCTGACTATTCAAATGGTGCTTTGTGATGGAGAAACTATCTTTTAAAAAAAAACAATAATTTGACGCATAAATCAAGAAGGTTGTTTGGCATTACATGTATAGTTACAGCTTTTTTTCTTTTTGCCTGATGTGTGTAGTGTCATATTTGAGGGTTAAAGGTGATTTCAAACCTGTTTTTGCTCTTTTGGTTTTATTTTTCACCATATTTTTCAAAACATTAAATTAAAAAAAAAAAAAAGAAGTTGATATCTCCATGAATTATGTTGGATTATATCTGATATGTCCATAATTTTTTTTTTTTTTAATCACGTTCAGACTTTGGGGACATTCAGGTGGCTCAAACCTTTTCTTTTCTCTGACAACCAAACACATGTTTAGTAAATACAAGAGCTGAAGTAGGTGGACAGACAACTCTGAAGAAGCAGCACACTGAAGGCTTACACGTGTGTCTCGTTTTAGCCTCAAAAATATGCACTTCACTGCATTCTTGGTGCATCATTTAAAACCTGGGTGGTGTAATGCTGCCTGGAGAAGAACAAAAACTCATAACCTGACGTTTATTTCACCAGAGCAGAGGCTGAGTGCAG
Source organism: Stegastes partitus (assembly GCF_000690725.1). Classification (NCBI taxonomy): domain Eukaryota; kingdom Metazoa; phylum Chordata; class Actinopteri; family Pomacentridae; genus Stegastes; species Stegastes partitus. The sequence goes on from NW_007578450.1 coordinate 326,824, forward strand.
CACTTCAGAGAGACAGCACAGAGACCCACATAGCTGCTTCAGGTGCTCTGCCAGTCACACGGTTTTAATTGGTCGAGCAGTTCCGTGTCATTAGGCACCTTTTAAGGCCGGGCCATGCTCGAGGTGGACCCGGTTTGTACGACGTGTCGTCTCACCTTGTCTGTCTGTCTCAAATGGCAGCACTCGGAAGATGGGATGGAAAGCCTCGAGGGGAGCTTTAGCCGTAATTGTCAGTCTCTCCTCAAAGTAGTTCATGGTGTTGTACCCATGAACAGTGATTGACCCAATTATAGGAATGAAGCTTGAGGGAGAAATTCAGATTCTGTGTACCGCCTCTCCTCTCTACACCTGGTGAGCTGCTGCAAGAAGAAAGCAGAGGGTTTTTTTTTTTGAAAGTTACACAAAGGAGGAAGAGGTTTTCAGACTCTGACTGACAAGCACTTCATTTAAGGCATTTAATACTGACAGAGAAAATGATGCTGCCTACATACAATATGCTACAATAAAGCCTTTGTATAGACACAGTTTGTCTCTTTCATAGGTTCTTCCCGGTTTCCAGTCACTCTTTTTTGACAACTTCCCCGTCCTGTCCTGTCTTGTGTTCTCTTCTGACAGCCAGTCTAGACATTATGATAATACTGCTGAGTCAAACGCGTCTTTCTGTCGTTGCTGCAGGTTGAAGCTCCATTCATACCAAAGTGCAGAGGCCCGGGGGACACCAGCAACTTCGACGACTACGAGGAGGAGGAGATCCGCGTTTCTTTAACGGAAAAATGCGCCAAGGAGTTTGCAGAGTTCTAGGACGCGAGTACATGGATATATCAGGGAAAAATAAGGGGATCTTTGCACTCTTCTAAAGACTTGGGATGGAGCAGAGACCATCTTTTTCAGATCTACTACATAGTCCCTTCATTCCACAAGGCTGAATGAGGTCGCCATGATCCTTGGGTGCCGATAACCTCTCACTGTCACATACACCTGCGTATTAAAAGCAGACACATCACTTTTCTCTTCTTCTTCTTCTTTTTTTTTTTTTTGGTTTTTTGTTTTTGTACCTACCCACTGTTTTGTTTTCTACTTTGAAGCAGTTAGTCTTGGATGTTGTTACTCCCCCCATTAAAATGTGACATTTTTGATTTATGAGGAAAAACTGAGACAGTGGCCAACAATAGTCACTGTAACCCGACTCGTCTGTGGTGGTTTGACACGCAGCACGGTGGGTTGCGGCGTATTGCCCTCTAGTCGTCAGCAGTGTACATTTGAAGCCCACATCACATTGGCTATTGTAAAGTTCTGGCCGGCGTACAAAGGTAGATTTTGTCTTATGTGCATATCTGTCCGTTTTGTAAGACATTTGAACACAATGAGTGTTTAAAGCATGACCAAATAGAGAACACTGGGTGACACAAGAAGAGAGGTCCCTTCCTTTCTTTGCTTTTTTTGCCTTAGAGAGCCAAGTCCTCAGATCCATACGACAGCGTCCATCCACTGTCCTCTTGGGCGTTCTGACCCGAGGCACAGCAAGCCATTGCAGTAAAATGACGAACCTTGTTACATTAGTAAAATGCAAAATTCATTATGTTTGTTTGATCCTTTTGGGATCTGTTAGTTTCATGTAAAATTTGTTGATTGCTATCTTGCTATTTTTTTGTCGCTGTGTCTAACATTATGGTCATTATTGTCCCTAGATTTCAGGTCTGCTTATAACGACCTCTTGTTACGAGTCTGTGGAACAACGTGACTTCAGTAAATGGAAAAGAGTGAAGTGAAATCCAGCTAGGATTCTTATTGCGTATAATGTAAAACTGAGAAGATCAGTGTGAATAGTGTCGAGGCTCGGCGGCCCGACATTGTTAGTGAAAGTACAGAATTTATAATGTATTACATGAAAGATGTTCTAAAGTTGTAAGAAACAGGAACCCAAAACTGCATCTTTGCCACATTCTCCCTGTTGCCAGCCCCCCTGGAAGGTTTTTCGTTTCATTCTTGTCAAAGAATGTAGATTTGCAACTTATAGGTATGCATATTTGAAGGCTTGATTTCAAAGTACAGTTTTCCTCACAATACACTGGCTAAAATAAAGACTGCTCCTTTGTATCACATGTAACCCTGTTATCGTTAAGCTCATTACATTATACGTATATGCATTGTTTCATATATGTTTTTATTTATACACATTAGAGATGCTAATAAATTTTATTTTTAAAAGTGTTGAAGTTTTGCAGCTGTTCTTCCGTCGGGGGGCTGCTCTGCCTCCTGAAACACTCGCACAGAGTTTGAATCACGCGTTTCATTTTATTATTGATTCAGATTCAGATTCATATTAGTTTTATTGTCGTTGCAACGAGTACAACGAACAGTAAGGTGGAGGCCTTTCAGTGCAAAAAAATATCAAAGCTTTGTAAACAACTATACACAACATAATATTTAATATATATATATGGCCGTGTATATTGCACAGAGGTAGCTGCATATTAATATAGTGCACTTTTTACGATAAAGAGGCATTTATGGCACATTTTGGACGTCGTGGATCCTGTTGTCTGACGCTGAAAGTCTTCACAAATTAGCAGTTGTCTCAAGAAAACACACGGCCGTGGAAGTCAGCTAAATAAGAACAAGCTTTTTTGTTTAATCAGCATCGATGTGAAAATGCAGAAATTTGTGATCTGGTTCAAAAACATGAAAAATCCCAACAAAGTAACTGCTATAACTGTCCAGGGCTTCTGGAGCAGGCACTGGGGTAACTCACTGGGCATTAAATAGTCATGCATTAACCTTTTTTAGTCATATTTACACAGTGAGCAACAATTTGCCAACATATAAATTAAAAAAGGAACTTGTTAGAAATGCTGCTGCGAGTTCTTTTAGGGTTTTTCCATGTTTATAAAATAGAATATTTTTAGTGTCAGTTTCTCTATATATCCAGAACATACAGAGGAACCAAAAACACATTTCTCTCTCACCTTTGTATTAGTGCCATACATTAAAAAAACAAAAACTAATCAAAATACAGTATAAATAAAACAGGCGGTAGTGCAATTCAGTGACACCTTATTGAGGTGATAGCAGTGCAAAAAATAAGAAAAAAAAGTGCATATCGTTCCCAAAAACAGAAACAGAACAAATGCAAATAAAAAAAGAGAGAAATTTAGGTTCAAAAACATAAAACCAAATAACTGAGTAAAATTTCAAATATACATAATAAGCACAATTTCTATTTTTTGCTGTTTAATAGCGGAATAAAGCAGAGATTAGCAGGTTAAATTTGCTGCATTTCCCTCAGTTTTATATTAGGAAACATTTCAATCTTCTACATATACATTTATCATCCTGAATGATGATGTAATTGCGACTCACAAACTTCTTTCAGTGTTTTTAAAGATGCTAGCAGCTACAAACCTGCCGTTTCATTCGTCACTCTGAATCCACGCCGAGCATGTTTGTACCTTCGCTCTTGCCGTAGCGCTGCCGGTGAGGGGCTTTATGGGTAATGTAGTGCCGCGGGAGACACGTGGGACGTCATTCGAAGTTTGCGGAAACATGGCGGGTCTGGAGCTGCTGTCTGATCAGGGATACCGCCTGGATGGAAGAAAAGCCACCGAGCTGCGGAAGGTCCAGGCCCGGATGGGAGTGTTCGCTCAGGCGGACGGTTCTGCGTATCTGGAGCAGGGCAACACCAAAGCTCTGGCGGTGGTCTACGGTCCGCATGAGGTGGGTGCACCGGGGATGCAGCGGTCTGTTATTTACAACCCGGAGGACTGGGGATAAAACACGCAGCAAGGATTCACATTTGAGCACAGCAGCAAGAAGTTTAGACAACCAACAGAAAATGATCTGTTTTATTGGGTAACTGCTGTAAATAAAGTGTTAGTGATGCTTTTACTGTTATTGTAATTGGGTCACATTGAGAGATAGTCCACACTTCTACTCCACATCAACTCAGAGACACAGAATACAAACTACAATCTGCATATTAGTGTGTATTTTTTTAATGTTAAGATAATTAGGACTTCATTAATCCTCAGTATGTAAACTGATTAAAACGACGTCATCATCATCAACATGCAGTCGTCCTGAAATGTATTCAGACCCTTTCATTAAAGAAAAGGCAAAATTCACAATAGTCACTCAAATAACTAGAAACTGAAAAAAGTAATAAATAAAAATTTGCTAAATTATACTTTAGTGAAATAAGATATTGCTTTTGAATTGTGGTTGAAAATAATAATTAAAAAAAACAAAACTGATGAGCAGTGAAACTGTCAACTGTAGTTTTGCTGCTTTTAATCAAGCAAAAAAAAGAATATTTCTTCCAGCTTTAATTGTTTGGTTTTATCCTGTGCATCAGTGTTCGTCTAGAGGAGGAAGCATTCCCAAGGAAATGTCTTTCAGAGTTAATGGCAGGATACTGCTGTTGTCTTGGGAAACGTAAAATATCTGTTATGAAGCTGAATCTCAGAACAAACTAATTAATAATTCACTCAGAGCAAAGGCACAATAAAATACCCAAATTAAGGTTTTCTAAATCAGGCACCTCTGTCTTCATAGATAAATATGAAGGTGTGAAATGCATTGATTTGTTTTGTACAATATCAAACAATGATGATCACCAGCTCCTAATTAACGTCCACATCAGGCCAGCTGCCAAATATGTTGTAAATAAACGTAGGGCTGGACGATAAAGTTGAAATCAATCTCATACTGTTTATAAGATTAACAGTAAAAATGACAGTATAGATAAAATCACTTGTAGTCAAATTGATTTAATAGCAGTTAACTTTGATCAGTTTGTATTTGTTTTAACTCACTGATGCAGTGAGCAGGATGTCATCAGTCTTAAAGCACAGCTCACCCAGCTTTAATTAAATCTCAGGAAAAACTGTTGTAGGAGCTGCGGTTTCATTCAAAGATGTTTGTTTCTGTGCCATCCAGATGCGAGGTTCACGAGGTCGGACTCTCCACGATCGAGCGCTCATCAACTGCCAGTACAGCATGGCCACGTTCAGCACAGCGGAGAGGAAGAGGAGGCCGCACGGAGATCGCAAATCCACCGAGATGAGCCTGCACCTCAAGCAGACGTTTGAAGCTGCTGTCATGACGCAGCTCTACCCGCGCTCTCAGATAGACATCTACGTCAAGGTGACTGTGGAGTTAGTCGGGTTCAGTCACAGTCCTGGGAAACATATTTTTTACAACCAGAGTTTTCTATTTACTCACAAAAACATTTATTCTTTCAACAGATTCTGCAGTCAGACGGAGGGAACTACAGCACGTGTGTGAACGCTGCCACCCTGGCGGTGATCGACGCCGGCATCCCGATGCGGGACTACGTGTGCGCCTGCACGGTGGGCTTCGTGGACGAGACGCCCCTCGCCGACCTTTGCTATGCGGAGGAAAGTGGAGGAGTGAGCTCTCTGGCTTTAGCGCTGCTGCCGAGGGGAGGACAGATCGCTCTGCTGCAGATGGACGCCAGGCTGCATCAGGATCACCTCGAGACTCTGATCGAAGCTGCAATGACTGCTTGTAAAGGTGTGAGCAAGGTGCTGGACGAAGTGGTGAGGCAACATCTTCAAGAAGGGTCGGTGCTCACCGGGGAGTGATGTGGCGAGGAGGTTGGGAACATCCGGACTGTGGCTCTGAGCGCAGTCTGAAAATGTTTTTGGACTTCAAACGGAGAAGAATGACGGAGAATCGTGTTTTTTATGCATTCATAGCAATTGCTGTCTACTTTTATATATGTGTGGTGAGCCGATGAATAAATATGAGAATCCTGCATTTTTTTCTTTTGTTGCTTGTTCATTTGTGAATGACTAACAATGACAGGAATAAAAAAAAAAAAGTTTGCAATTATTTGTGAAGCTGTTTGGTAATTTAAGCAATATTAATATCAGAAATATAAAATGCAGAAGATAATTCATTCATTTCTTCATCCATTATTTAAACTGGGACTGTGTAGGGATGTGGAAACCTCATTTAAAATGTAGTCTAGTGAGAAAATTAAAGATGTAGGAGAAGGGAACGTATTAAAAGGGGAAATTAATAAAATAAAAGCATTAATAAGAGCATTTACATTTTCAAACATGAATTAACTTCAACAAGAACAACTGGAAGTAAAATAAGATTAAATAAAAAGTCTAAATAAAAGATTGGATGAAAATGAGTCAAGCTTCAGATTGTTGTGTGGGTTAGAATCCAGGTTGCTGGTGTGCAGTGAGTAAAAACAGTCAGTACCTGCAGTGTGATCTGGTCATTCTTTTATATGTTTGTTGCTTTATTTTTTAAATATTTTTTGTTTTATTTTTTTCTTTCTATAGTTATTTTGCTTTATTTTCATTCGTTATTTTCCCATTTCTATGATTCTCCTTGTTCATTCCCATACCATCAGCCGAAACCAAATTCATTGTATGTTGTGTACATACTTGGCCATTAAAGCTGATTCTGATTCTGATTCTGATTCTGATTCTGATTCATATCAGCATGTTTGGTAAGGGCCCACATTAAAAGACTGGAATGAAGTAATGTGAGGGAATAAAAACAGTACGTTCCATATATACACACAATTTACAACCATACAAAATGAGAACACACGAGTAATTAGCATTTATATTGTTACTTAATATCTGTATCTGTTTGCTTACTGCATATGTGTGAAATTTCCAAATTATGTTGAGAACTTAAACTGAAAAGAGTGGATTGTTAAAAGTCAACAGGTAAGTGTTGAGTAAGGGCTACTTTATATTCTTTAAATAATAATGAAGTAGCTAATTTATGCAGTATTTTCAGTATTTATTGACTTTACTTAATATTTGTATCATTTTTAAATGTAATTTATTTTAACTTAATTTAATTTAATTTAATTTCCTTTTATGTTACGTTATTGTCTGGAGAGGAAGTCGGTCCGCCGCATTAGCGTTCCCCCAGAAACAAGGAAGTGAACGTTTAGCAGCGGCTGCTGTGAACAAGCCCCTCCTCTGCAGGTGGATGTGACCACTGGATAGAGGTACGTTTTCATACATGTTTTATAAAATAATACAATCACATCCGTATCATTGTTAGCATCAACCCGACTTGACGGAAAACGAGAGTTTAAAACATTTACGGTCTCGAAAAAACAGCCTGCTAAGTAGCTAGCAGCGAGCTAACCCCAGCTGTCAATGGATGACTGGGTGACAGAAAACGATATCTGAGCTCGAGCTGCATGAAAACCTTTGTACTGGCACATTCTTAAATTTCGGACATTTAGATAATGACAAAAATCTTTATATTCACTCTTGTGGCTGTCTGCATCATCAGCATCAACGCGGTGTGTAGAGCTGATAGTAGCAGTGTGTGTTTTGTCTTCAGGGTCCAGGCTATCCGCACTTCAGGATAACGTTAGAGGACAACGACAACAACACCATGGGACTGCTGTCTGATCCAAACAGAAGACGGGCTTTGATCAACCTGCTGACCCGCCTCAATGCTCCAATCTGGTGAGTTTTTATCTCTTTGCATTTCCCATTATTTCTCTCCATTCATTCTGCTGCACCCAAAGTGCACCTGTATGTTTACCTCCTGTGAATTCTCCCACTTCCATCCCAGTGTGGTCTGCTACATAGCGGGTGTGACCTGGTTCATGGGCTTAGCGTTTGAGCCTTTCACCCTGCGGACATACATGTCGGAGAACGCCATGGGCTCTACCATGGTGGAGGAGCGCTTTCCTTCTGGAGAGCGGGCGGTGGCCACGGGCCGGGAGTTTGCTGCTCATAAGAAGAAAGTGGGGTAAGGTTTTAGTTCACAGGTGTAGAATAGAAGTGTGTGACGCTGAGGACTTTAAAAGGTCTCCTATTTTGGTGTGACTGAAGCCTCCATTCAAGCCCAACAGTATTTGCCTTTATTCCACCAGCCTGTCTGACCGTGTGTTCCTGTGTGTTTCTGTGTGTTCCTGTGTGTTCCTGTGTTTTTGTGTGTGTTCCTGTGTGTTTCTGTGTGTTCCTGTGTTTCTGTGTGTTTCTGTGTGTTCCTGTGCAGTGGGATGCCAGTGGAGTGGCTGGTGAAGACCATGCAGGCCCGAGGAATGGAAGTGTACACTCAGAGGTTCTCTCGCACGCTACCATTCCCCGATGAAGACAAAGAGAGATATGTACGTTTGTGATAGAAAACATGTACACGTTTGACTAGTTTTTACATTATTTTTATGGATATGATGTGTCTCTTTTTATTTTTCTGTCCCTTCCTCTCGGCAGCTGGTGAAAGGCACAAATGTATATGGGATCCTTCGGGCTCCAAGAGCTCCACGGACCGAAGCCCTGGTGCTGAGTGCTCCCTGCACCCCGGGTGATAACAACAACCAGGCCGTAGGACTGCTACTGGGCTTGGCTCAGTACTTCAGGAGTGAGTACAGCTCCCACTGCCCTCTGCTGCTTCAACACAGTTAGACAACAGAAGACTAACACTGTAGTTGCATTTATTTGTTTAACTGATGCGGCGTTCTTCAACAGATCAGGTTTATTGGGCCAAAGACATCATCTTCCTTGTGAATGAGCATGATCTGATTGGAATGCAGGCCTGGCTGGAGGGCTACCACCACACCAACACTACAGGTGATCCCCTGCATGCAGCCAGCTACAACACACATCATCAAATATCCCTGAAAGTATTCAATTATTCACTACTGAGCCAACGTCCTGCATAACTGATGACTAAACACTGGAATGGTTCGTCTAGGTATGGACTGGTCTCCCTTACAAGGCCGAGGTGGTTCAATCCAGGCAGCCCTGACCCTGGAGCTCAGCAGTGATGTTGTCACCAGTTTGGACCTAGTCCTGGAAGGCCTCAACGGTCAGCTGCCCAACCTGGATTTAGCAAACCTCTTCTACGCCTTCTGTCAGAAGATAGGGGTCCTGTGCACCATCCAGGGCAAGGTAAAGGCCTGTAAACAGACACTTGTTCTTCTGCCACATGTTTGGGTAGCACAGAGCTACGATAACCTGAAGCTGTGTTGGTGTAGAACTGCTGTCATTTTGCTTTTTCTCTGTGGATGTCTGTGCAGCTGCAGAGGAACGACTGGGACAGTGTGTCCGGCTACAGCCATGCAGTCCAGACCATGATGCTGATGGTGATGAAGCAGGCCAGTGGGCGGCCCTGGGGAGACCACGGCCTGTTTCTGCGTTACCACATCGAGGCTGCCACCATCAAGGGCATCAACAGTTTCCGCCAGTACAAGACTGACACCACCACCATCGGCAGGTCAGTGTTTCTTGTGTCTCTGTTTGAGGTTTACCCCTCATAAGCTCCTTAGTAGTCACTGACTTTGACCATGATTTTGTCCCCTCCCAATAAACATCCTCTAGGCTGCTGGAAGGAATGTATCGTAAGCTGAATAACCTCCTGGAGCGCCTACACCAGTCCTACTTCTTCTACCTCATGCCGTCACTCTCTCACTTTGTCTCTATTGGATACTACATGCCAGCCTTCGGCCTGCTTGCAGTTATCCTCCTGCTTCGTGTATCCTTTAACCGCAAAACAGTTTTAGTAGTTCAAAAATAAAATGGCTATAGAAGTAGAGTACAACTGATTCTTCTTTACAGTTTTTTCCCTTGACTGTGCTACAGGCCTTAGACCTGTGGGTTCAACTTGCAGCTCCACCACCAAGAACGGAGGACGGAGTCGCTGACGTCGAGCAGGTCGGTCACACACATCCGACAATAAACACGTCAGAACTGTTTCCTTGAGTCTGCTTACACACCGCTTTAATACATTTGTGCTTCCTCCCTGCAGTCCAGTCCAGGACCGCTGTCAGTGTTGACCCCTCTGGTGATCAGCCACCTGACTGGAGTCGCTCTGTACATGCTGCCGATTCAGTTTCAGGAGATGGCTGTCGCGCAGTTCCCAGTGTCAGAGACTGAGGCCGTGGTCCTGACGGCGATTGCTGTTTACACATCAGGCCTGGCTTTGCCTCATAACACAAACAGGTAGCTACTGACACAGGGTTTTTTTTTTTTTATATGTGTGTATTTTTGTGTGTGATGCAGCATTCGGAGCACTTTCACATTGAAACGAGTGGTTGAAAAGCGTTGAGAACAGGCTCAAAAGTAAACATTTTAAACAGGTTGAACATTCACATTAAGTCTAATTTTCATCCTCTAAGATAAACAAATAACATCCTATGATCATTTAAAACAAAAAAAAAGAGAGCCCTAGGAAAGGGAGTAGCAAGAAGAAAAGCAGTGATCCAAGTGGGGATGGTAACCCTGACTTCCTCCCACATCCTAATCTATTGAAATAACTGCTGTGGCAAAGAAGAAGCACACAGCGTACATTTTGCTTGTTTTCGAAGGGCAGCGAGCACATTCTGCCTTCGGTGTAACTGAAGCTGTAACTCCTAAGTGTCTGTGTGTTACCACAATCTCTTAGGTTACAATAGCATATACAACCTGGAAGCTTCTTGTTGGCAGCACACAGCCGATATCTTTACAGATTTAAGACCTTTTCTGTGAAACATAAAATGTGTTGAAGTGACATCTTTGTGAATTAGTGACTTGACTTTGGAGAAATACCTTCATGCCTTCACCCTACACCTGCACAAAGAGTCAAAATCATGAAACAAATTAGTGTTTTAGTGACACGTTGATGTTGTGTCTGCATTTCAGAGAACAAAAAGAGGTCTTAGATGTTTAAAGTGCATGTCACCCAGTTTTCATATTAACAATTGTTGTGGAAACTCTAGAAGAGGTTGATGTAGGATGAGGAGCCCGACACAGAGAGACACACCGGACTTAGGTTGAAGTGACACGAACAGAGCAGCAGTTCACACAATGCCAGCATCAATTCTAAAGATCCTTCTCACATCCTTAGTCTTATATCCTCCTTCAGTGGAAGCAACATCCAGATTTATGGGAGAAAGACAAGTCGGCGCCTGGGTATCATCTGGCCTTGAGAGGTGCAGGGAAAGCTTGCTTGTCCTCCTACCGTGTGGTGTACGTGAGGTCAAGAATCTGTAGAAGTTACAGGGCAGGAAGTCGGTCAGGGTTCAATATCTTCTCTAAAAGATTAACTCTAAACAAGGAAAGTAGTTTTTCCTTCACAATAATCTTGTTTCTAAGAGATCACATCACCCAAATCTTTCAACGAGGAGGTTCCATAATAGATCTGCAAATATAGAAATGCTCTTTTGGTTCATGTGACCACAGACTCGAAGCAGGAAACTGTGTGAAACTCAGCGCTGTGTAAAAATCAGTCCTCCAACCCAAACAGAAACACTTTTAAACATTTACAAATTACACATTTACAAGAACGGGGTGATCCACAACCTCAGGTTTCAGTCTTGTTATCTATGATTGAGTTTGTGCATTCACAGCAGCTTGCGGTGCCGTTTGAGACAGTGTGTAACTTGTGGAGCTTTGAGCTGTTGCTTTTTGTTTTTTTGCAGACTGCTGTCGGGCGAGGGCACCGAGCAGGGCTGGAGAGTGCTCAAACTGGTGGCGCTGCTGTACCTGGCTGTGCTGCTGGGCTGCACCGCCCTCATCAACTTCTCCTTGGGCTTCATCTTGGCTCTCACCCTGGTGCCTGCAGCTGCCTTTGTCACACCCCACGTGCCCAAGTAATACATCCTATACACGGTCACTTCAGCCGTCGTCGCTCTGAACCGTCACACAAATGTAAAACCTCCTCTTGTTCTCTCCTCAGGTTCCTCTCAGCTTTCATCCTGGTCGTCCTCAGCCCGGCCTTCACGCTCCTCTTTTCGGTCTTCTTCTTCCAAGAGCTGCAGGAAATGCCTGTCAGCTTCCTAGACGGTTGGTTGTTGTACCTGTCGGTCATTTCGCAGGGCATCCTGGATCACTTCCTGTACGGATCTCTGGTCTACCCGCTCATAGCCCTGCTGGTGTACCCGTGCTGGCTGCTTTTCTGGAACATCCTCTTCTGGAAGTAGCCCACAGAGGGGCTTTCATGCATCTGACCGCCCTCTGAGGTGTCCTCAGGTTTGTTTTTATGGAGAGAATGTGAAGAATTAACAGTTTAATCCACTGGAGGGACTGGAACACAAGAGGAACATCTACAGCTGCCTTGGAAAGAATGCAATGACTTGATTTTATTTTATTTGGACATTTTGTTGGTATTATAATATTTACTCCAGCTATTTAATTCATCAACATGGGCCACATTCCTATTCATGTTAACAAAATGAATAGAAATGTACTCAACATCAGTCCTGCAGTTAAATAAATGCATAAAGGAGAAGGGAAGGTCTTTTCTGAAGTAATTATAAGTGGTTGGGCTGCTTTATGTACAAACTGTATTTGTTAAAGAATGTCTGTGTGTATTTCTTTTTTGGGGGGGAGGTTTGTGGTACATAAAAAAAAAACAATACTGCACTGTTTTTTGTTTTAAAATCAGACAAGACGGTAATGATGCACGATGTTTTGACGCTAACGTCTCCACCGGTGGCATAAATGGAAGGAGCTGTAGATGTCTGTGTATCTGCATCTTTTGAACAAGCCATCACTACATCTGATATTTTTATACCTGTTTTGATAACTTTTGTTTTGAACCATGTTTATTTC